>NC_039274.1:17534314-17834314 GCF_003368295.1 Carassius auratus
ATGCATAATAAAAATAACTTATCAGACATATTTGTCTTCAGTAATATCAAAACATCCTTCAAGTTAAATAGTGATTTTGTAAACCAGCACCACAAATATCTACCACATTATTTTTTATCTGAAAACAAAGTTTTATATATAAAATAATACATTTTATTACTACACACACACACACACACACACAAAAAAAATAGTTACAATTAATTACAAAGAAACAGCAAGTAACACTGAATTAATCATGACATTGTTTTTTAGAAAAAAATGAAATATGGTTATTTTCTCATTTATTTATGGTTGATTTATTTACAACTTTGAAAATAAAAATTTTACAGCTCAATATTGAACAAATTTTAACTACAAATGTGTATTTAAATAAAAATTTTCCAAATACTTATTTCTACTTAAAATATATTAAAAACTAAATTTCAAAGGAAAATGTCTTTATTAGTTAACATAAAATAATAACAATAATAAATGAAAGAGTGATGTTGGAGTTCACCTCACTGATGAGCATGCGTCCGGCCATAGAGAGACGGGTGCGTGGAGAGAAATGCGGTGTGATCATGACACGCAGTCCAGCCTCTGGGAACGAGAGCTGGTGTGGCCTTAAGATGAGCAGCTCATCCACCATCACTACTGGAGACTCCTGCGGCGAACCTGCTGGAGCTGACAATAAATACAGGTAAAAATTGCTTCTGCTTCAGGACCCAGATTCTACACTGGATATGCATGTTATGAGAAGCAATGCATCTCATACAAAACAAAAGTCATGCAAAAAAGGCATGCATGCATGTACCTTTCCTCAACAGCACCAAGGAGGTGTTGCCATCTGTTCCCGCTTCATCAGCCTCTTTATCTCTGGATATTTGTCTCCTGACACAACATTGGCCTGGACTGCCACATGATCTCTGAACAAAGCTGGCAATCTGACTGTTAAACCTGCCAATGAGATTCAAGGGATAGTTCACCCAAAAATAAAAAAATACCCCATGATTTACTCACCCTCAAGTCATCCTAGGTGTATATGACTTTCTTCTTCCAGACGAATACAATCGGAGTTACATTTAAAAAATGTCCTGGCTCTTCCCAGCTTTATAATGGCAGTAAATGGGTGTTATCTTGTATACATTCCTCATTTTCACAGTTTAGTTTCTCCAAAGGTTTTTGAGTCACTGTGTCTTTTTAAGGCATCTGCTGGCAACATAACGCAAACCAGCATTTCAAAACACAACCTATTCTTCATCTTTCCAACAGGGCTGTTGTATCTGTATGGGATAAATGTGTAATATCTTGAATTATCAACATCTCTGTGGAAAAAATGCTTCAGCTTCCCTCCTCCAACAAAACAGAGAGGAGGGATGTTTATCTGAGGCTTGAAGAGCTCAAGCCTCCCCTAATGGCCTTAAAAGGTGCTTAGTGAAGGTTGTTGTCATGTAGAAGATCCTTATCTCTCTAGAAGCTGTGTTGTCTCTACAACACTAGTACTCATCAGCTCTCCTTTCCAAATAAATGAAACATGATCCTCTCCCTCATACACATGCAAGAGGTGTCATGCATTTGCAATAGCAGAGCAATAAAGAGAAGAAAAGCTAGAAAACAGACATGATTGAAGCAACAGAGAGGTCAAGACATTTAGATGTGGGCTATTATTTGATCTTGAAAATAAGTTGCAAATTAAGTATTAATTTTATCATTGTTTGTTGTACAACTTTCCTGCTTTCTTCCTCTCAAACGTAACCATCCAGGGAGTTTCTCCTTAACACATTAGCATTCAAGTAGTTTTCAGGCACAAGTTTCAGCAACACATCTTTTAAGCACAGTACAGTATGTATCATTAAAAATTGCTATGCTAATAATAGTCAATAGCTGTCTTTTTTAACAAATGTTCTCTCCTGTTGATAAGAATTTAAGTAGTAGTACTTAATTATTAATAATTATTAATATTTAATTATATTTTTTGATCAATAGATGTTAAAAAGTAAAAAAAAAAAAAACAAAAAAAAAAAACCTTGCGAAAAAGTACAGTTTTGCAAACTGATTGTTTTTGAACACTTAATTAAATGGAAATGTACTGTAGATTACATTTTGTAGGACTTAAGTACATCTATATATGCAATTTCATCATTATTTATATTGTCTTTTAAATTTAACAAACTTTTTATTTGACATCATTGCAAAGTGCACTTTTTAAAAGTGTACTTAAGTTAGGGCTGGACGATTAATCAAAAAGTAATCGAGACCGAAATTCAGAACCTCTAACCGACGTAATTATCCCATGTTGGTTATTTCGTTTTTTTAATCATGTTAATACTTCCCCCTTGAAAGCATACTAGCGCGTGTGTAGCCACATGACTCGTCCAGTCAGTGGCATAAAAGCAAAACACGGAGGTGAACGCCGGTTCAACACATAGTGATGGCCTTGTGTCTTCACTAAACTTTGTCAGTTGTATTTGTTTTATGGTTTGGAAATTCAATCGATTAGATGATCGGATGTGTATTATTAATATCGAGCTACCATGTTCGCGCAGCTGCATTGTGGCACGAGAACTCATAGCTGTGAAGATCGCGCGCACAGAGGAACGCAGAAGTTAGTTGTCAGCGCGGTTCTGTGATTTATCACTAAAGTAGCTTAGAATCTCAAAACTTATTATAGCATATTTTTCTACTTTTGAAGGAACTACGCTATTTACAACCCCAGCTTCACAATAATATAGAGACAGTATGACTAACTCACAAACACAATCACTCGTACTGGTACTGTGCTAATTTATCTTTATCTGATCTTTATTTATCTCTTACACTGAGCTATTGCTCAAGAATTAAAAATTAAAATTATTTCATCCGTAAGAAATAGGGATGGTTATTGAAAACCGGTTCCATTTTAGAACCGATTCCAAATTTCCAAGAACCGGGTATTCGATAAGACCCGCGCTGCGGGTTCCCAGTTTGTGTCCGTTCTCGAACTGTTCCGTCTATTTCAGCTGTAGAAATGGTTGTTCCGAGTCGAAACTGACTTCTTTCATATTTTCGACCAATATACAGAAAACTACAACAGTATATCATAAATACAGCCGTTTTTGTCTTACGTGAACGTAAACAGATGAGAAAGAAAACACACATGTACAGGATTTTTGCTTAAAGAGCCTAATAAATGCACTGCCTGTCATTAATGTTAATCAAAGAACAAAAGAAAATCATTCACTGATCTTGACTGAATATATTTAATATCTTTGATTAATCTTTACTTTATTTATAAAAAGAAAACTATGCAGTGTTTTGAAACTTTTAATCAAAGTTTCTGTACCTGAAATTTTTTTAGTTGATTTATGATATTGCTAATTGATTTGTTTGTTCCTATCTTATTACTGACTGTTTACTTGTCTTTAACACTTTAATATTTGAAATTTATATTAATCTAGTTGTTTTTGCTATGGTATTTTTTTTTAAAGCACAGGCAAAATTCTTCTTGCAGTGTTTTGTAGGCTGATTTTTGTTCATGTTATTCAGCTGCAACAGAATGCTTTGTAAAAACACAGAATACATGTTTGACATTTAAATTTTTGACTTATTTTTTATATATATATTGGATATTTTATGTTACTGGAATCGAAACTAGGAATCGATAAGAATCGGAATCGATAAAATACAAACTATACCCCACCCTAGTAAGAAATGTTACGAAGATAGATAAAATAACTGCTGATAGTGAGCTATGATGTCAGATCGCTCTTTCAATAGGAAAAAATATCTCACCTTTAATAGTCAATCATATTTACTGTACAAACCTTGTCAGAGAACTATGAGGGCAAAAAAAAAAAAAAAAAAACAGAAACAAAATAATCGTTCATTAATCGTAATAGAGGTAAGATGTTCAATTAATCGAGTTTAGGCCATAATCGTCCAGCCCTAACTTAAGTGTGTTAAGAAACATGAAAGTGTACACTTTAAACCATTTATGTGGTCTTTTATTTAATTAATATTACTGTACATTAATATAATAATATACTACACATGAACATTCAATGTAATTAAGACCACTTTTTTATTTTTTGTTTCGAGAGGCTGGTACTCTCCCATCTAAAAAAATGCCTGCCCCCAACTCTGGACCCATTTCAGTTCGCCTAAAAACCCAACGGCTTAACGGGTTAATCGCCTCAGCTCTCCACACTGCCCTGAATTACCTGGATAAAAGCAACACTTATGTCAGAATGCCATTCATCGATTTCAGCATCAGCGCTAATCTCTGCAACTGGTGCCTGGACTTTCTTACTAATAGACTACAGCCTGTCAGTATTAACAATTACAACTCCTCCATCCTCACCTTGAACACTGGTGTACCACATGGCTATGTCCTGGCCCCAATTCTCTACTTCCTTTTTCACCCATTACTGCATACCCCTCTACATGGCTCTAACTCCATAATCAAGTTTGCAGAAAACACCACTGTGTTAAGCCTGATAAGCGGCGACGATTAAATGGCCTAGAGGGAGAAGGTTCAGCACCTGGCAGTGTGGTGTGCCGACAATAATCTTGCACTCAACACACAAGGAACTGATTGTGGACACCCGGCAGACTAGGAAAGACCACACACACACACACACACACACACACACACACACACACACCCATCAACATTGATGGGACCAAAGTAGACTGTGTGTCTAGTTTCAAATTCCTGGGTCCATATCTCTGATGATCTTTATAGAACTTAAACACCTCCACTCTGATCAATAAATGTGTAAACCCATGCTTTAATTAAAATACACTTTCTCTATAACCTGATTTTCTCAATATATTAAATGTTCCCTTCATGCACTGAGCAGTATCGATATTTCATCTGAGTAGTTTGAGTGAGTGAGATTTTTTTTTCATTTGGCTGCCAAAAACAGTTTTCTCAAGTTCAGTATATAGAATGTGAATCTGATATGAAACAGCACAATGCACGGCATAATTTTTTAGATATATTTTTAAGCATTTATGATGTGCATTAACGTAGCATTCTTTAACTTACAAAACATACACCAATATTACTGACTTGCTTGTGTCTAAGGCTAAGCTTTTACCAACAACCAATATCAAAATGTGATCATGCTTGTCAGTAGAATGTCTCAGTCGCACTGTTACAGCATGAATTGTGGGATCATATTGTGCTCCATACTTCAAAAGAAACAATGCAATTATGTGTTGGAAAATCTTGAAATATCTTCTCAAATGTTCCAGAAATGGGTGATAAAATTGGAGCGGCCTGAATAATTAATGAACACTACTCTGAATATCTTCTAAATGCACCATGAAAATATTCAATATTTACACAAATGGCCAGATTTACTAACGACCTGTGCCGGAGCAAGCCCTCTTTTGCCATTAAAAGACTACTGTCAGGATTTACTTAAGGTATGCAGTGAAAATTTAGTGCTAAAAAGGTGTGGGCAGTTTTTATTGTGACTGACGTTATTGCATATGCTTTTGTAGGAGTTTCCCTTTCAGATCTAAAATATATAGGAGGTATTCAGATGAATCACGCAACATGATGTACTAATATTTGCAGTAGTCAATTTACTGGTATTTGTGCCATAATTAAATGCCCCCCCCACCCACCAAAAAAAAAACCATGTCTTAAACCAGTTGCTAATTTGAGCTATTCATAGTAGATTCCAATTGTCATTATGAAACAGATCTAGCTGTGTTTGTATTATTTAATATGCACATTGGCATAAGATCAACCGCAGAACTTTCCATTCCCATCATCGCTTTGATTCTGAAAACAGCATGATACTCACTTCATGATAAGGATGTAGACTCCATACATGGAGACCAGAAGCACTGATTCCCACCTATAATAATGCATTAATGGACACAAATATCAATAACACTCATAAGTGTACATTTACATAAATGCATTTAGCAGACACTTTATCTTAAAAAAGCTATTCGTCAAACATATGAACTTCCTAATGTTTCTAAATAATTGCAGTACCTCTGCAGATACAATAAAATTTTTCTCATCTGCTTGAACATGTGGACATGGGTTTAGAGGAAACACACAGTGGTGCGACTTACCATACAACTCTTTCATCATAGATAACCTGGATAAAAAGTTGACCGAAGAAGTTAAATGAATATTGGTTGCTGATGAAGTCATCATTGTATAATTGAAACTCTACTGAAGAAAATCTAGAGTCATTACTGAGGCCATGTTCATACTTTAATATGTTCATGTTCAGACTCATATATACAGCTAAACATAGACTCACCAAAATCAAGGCCAGAACTGAGAAGATGTAGTACAGTGAGTCTCTGAAGAGAGACCACCAGGTCAGGGCCACCGTCTAGGGCAGAAATGGTCAAAAGACACACAAGAAACTGTGGCAATATGCGTATTTCAGGTGTTCATTATGATTTCAACGAAGAAAGGCTAAATTAACTCTTATTATTAATACTGTTTACCTCCTTTGATAGATAGATTTGATAGATAGAGTGTGTCTACCTGACGGGTAAAGATGCCACACACTCCAATGATGACCAGTATGTTGAAGACTGCTGACCCAACAATGGTACCAACGCCGACATCTCCCTTTGTGATAAATACACCTGACAGTCAAGCACATGAATCATGGTCACAGATGCGATAGTCAAAATCACATTAATCATTTAACAAACTGCACATTTTACTGTGTGGTTTAAATTGTGAAATCAGAGGGCTTATTGTATTAATATTCACAGTTTGGCCATTTAACTCTATGAATCCTTCTGTATTGTGTTTGATAAACAAATCTCTAAATATCTAAATTATTGGCATGATCAAAAGTTTAAGGTAAAAAATGTTGCACACAATCAACCATATTCCATCTGTCATCTAATTGATATTTCATACTTTTTTGCAAGTAAAAGTTCTATAAGTATATAATTGTACAAACGTCCACCTTCAGCTCGTATTTCAAGTGTATTTTTTGTGATATCTTTACTTTAATATGATCCATCAAGCTTCTGAGAAACGTTTATTCATATCTCAATTACTATTGTATTGCGTTGCATTATATGTTTTGAAACTACAGAGCTTTGATCATAAAACTTCTCAGTTATGCATGTGATCCTCATTCCCTGAAGGGTACATTACATCAACACTAATGTTAGGGGTCTCACTTGGGAGCCAGTAAAAAGTAAAAAGTAGGCCAATGAACATTGGCGAATGGAATTTGCATGCCAAGTCACTTCCCCTGTACACACAGGTATATAAGGCGGCATTGTGCATCCACTCATTCAGGTTTGTGCTGAGGAATCAATATCATGTCCCGGCTATTTAGAGGGGTAGTTCAAAGTTGTGGCAGGGGGGATATAGAGTCTCTGTTCCCTCCTTCAGGGAACAAGGGTTGCATACTTAACCGAGACATATCCTTTCAGTCAGTCACGTTCAACATTACATCAACACTAACGTTAGGGGTCCTTATGGAAAACGCCACAATCCAAACTTTTACGAGGACTTGCCATGCAGATATCAGAACTTGCATGCCAAGTAACAGCTGTCATCCCAAGTTGCAACCTACCCAGTGCCCTGTCGTGAGCTGAATAGTCTTTTGGTCTAAAGTGGGACTGAAAAGACTACACTTACTTAAGGACTGTACTTAGAGCAATGAGGGTTGCAGCTGCTGTTCTTTTACCCAGAATAAGGAAGAGTGCTTCAGCTCTCTCGTTTCCAAACATGACCAGTTGCATTACACTGGGGAAGCGTGGCTAAGTCAGTGCAGAGAAGGATGCTACGAAGAACACATGCCGACCGAAGGGATGTAACATGTGGAGAGTAAACATATGGACTGACCAGCAGGGCAGTGCTACATATAGCAAAGTCACTGACTGAAAAAGGGAGGAACTACTTCCAAAGCAGTGACTAGACAGAAGTAATTCTGACAAGGGAAGACATGATTTACCAAGAGGAAAACAATACCATGCAAGAATACAATACACAAAATGTGATTACCAGAAGGGAATCACTACATGTGGGCAGTACAGTACAAAGTCCAGTACATGGGATGACCGAGGAAGGCAAGCAAACTCAAGTACTGTACCTGGCATCAGACTGATCCGTCGAGACACAGAGCAGATCTTCCTGCCACTTACCTCTTAGTACACAACACATGAGAAGAAACCAGCTCAAGTTGGCCACTGTAAAACCTAACAAGGTATCAGGTGTTGCCCAGCACATGGTTCTACAGAAGCCTGTGCACCAGAGCTCTGGAGGAGGTGACACTCTGAGTGAGCCCTCACTCCTAGGTGGCATGACTCACCTTGTGTTTGGTACGCCAAGGTGATTGTATTCACTAGCCAGTGGGCCAACCCCTTTTTGGAGGCAGCCTTCCCCTTGTGCTGTTCTCCAAAGCAGACAAAGGGCTGGTCAGAACTTCTAAAGCTTTATGTGCGCTCCGCGTAAACGCACAAAGCGTGAACAGGAAACAAGGGCTATCTCTGCCTCCTCCGAAGGCAGCATTTGCAAGTTCACCACTTGATCTTAGAATGAAAATAGATAGATAGATAGATAGATAGATAGATAGATAGATAGATAGATAGATAGATAGATAGATAGATAGTCCTGTTGTTGGAGGATAGTGCAGTAAGGAGAGCTGTCTTAAGAGACAGGATCTTAAAGAAAGATCACAGAGAGATCTCAATAAGGGATGAGGCATGGCCTAGGAATGGAACCTGATGACCTACTGATTTGCCACTGCAGTCGACGTCCTGTCCAAGAGCCTGAGGCTGCATGCCCATTGCACACAGCACCCCAGCCAGTCTTGAAGGCATCTGTTGTAATAACAACATGCCTGAACACTTGTTCCAAGGGCACCTCTGCCTGTAGGAAGGCTAGTTTTGACCAAGGGCCAAAAGTCTGGTGACAACTCAATGTAATGGACATGCAGAATGTGCCATTTGTGCCATGCCCATCTCGGGACTTGGCCAAGAAGCGAGTGATGAATCAGTCTCATATGTAGCAATCTGAGCAGCAATACCGCTGCTGAGGATGACATATGAACCAGGATCCTCTGAAATTGTTCAGTGGAACCGGTTTCCCCGTGAATACATTCAGGCAGTCCAGCACTCACTGGGCATGGTTATTTGTGAGATGTGCCATCCTGTTGACTGAATCCAACTCCATACTGAGAAAAGAGATGCTCTGCACAGAAGAGAGCTTTCTCTTTACCCAGTTGAGCCGAAGCTCCAACTGGTTGAGGTGCCGGATCACAAGGTCCCTGTGTCTGCACAATAGATCTCAAGAGTGAGATTAAAAAAAAAAGCCAGTTGTCGAGATGGCTGAGAGTGTGAATGCCCACTTCCTTTACTTGGGCAAGGGTGGTCTTTTTAACTTTGGTCAAGGCATAGAGACAGCACGAAGGGGGGAACCTTGAACTGATATGCCCCACCATCAAAGCTAACCAAACAACTGGTTTGCGTTGAAGCAATATCGAGACATGGAAGTATGCATCCTTCAGGTCTATTGCTGTAAACCAAGTTTGATCAGTCACCCAGAGGCAAAATTGGTCACCTTGTGTAGTTCCAGCATCAACCCTGGCTCAACCTTTGGCCTGATATACTGTATTTGCAGGACAGTCATCACATGCAGGCTGGAGGTGGCCTGTCCAATGGCAAGTAAGTCGGGAAGCATGCATGATTCCTCCATGCTTTTTGTGACACTGCAATCACACTCTCCTCTTGGGGAACCTATGCACTTCTGGGAAGAATGGCAGCAGAAACCAATAATCCAACCGCAAATGCTTGGGACAGGGCAGAGGGTTCCACTCTAGCCTGATGGTCATGTCGGCATGGGAAAGCATGGCTATCAACTCTGAGTCAGTCTCCGGCTAAACAATCAGACTCAAAGGGGTGACGTTGAGCGTGAGTTGAGTCTTCATCCTCAAGATGACATTGGCTCACACTCCGATGCAGCGATCAAAATCTGATCCTCCTCGGGAGACCCAAATCACATGTATGATCGACATCACTTGGGAGCTCAAACAGCAAGGCTGATTTGTGGCAAAGGGGACTCACTTGTGGCAAGTAGTGATCACAGCCTTGCCATAGTTATGCTCTTAAGCGAGTGCATAAACCATCTACAAAAATAGTCTCAGCATGCTTATCAGATATGGCCATCAGAAGAGGTAAAAAAAGGAAACATCAAGAAACTGCATGTACAGAGAGGCATCTTTAAAAAGATGCTCACCATCTGTTTTGCTGTTTTAGAGAAAACTGTTATTTTATTTGCATGACATGAAACACTCCAAAGCAATTGGGGCTCCCAAGTTAAACCTCTAAATTCAGTATCGACATAACGTCAAATGTGACTGACTGGAAGGGAACTGAGCATTCAAATATAATTTTACTAAGACATACTAACAACTGACATTTATATGCATTAATGAGTTCGCTATACTTCTATAAATATCTCATTGATTTACACTAGAAACTTACTTTAATGTAAATCAATTACTAACTGAATGTGTACCATAGTATATGCATATGTTGCATCTTATGTAAAATTATATTCATCCAAGGGGAGGTTCAATGTTTGTGCAAACTTACCAATTAAGGAAGTAAATAATTCAGGAGCTGAACTTCCTGCAGCCATGAAAGTCGCCCCAGCCACATCTTCACTCAGCTGCAGATTCTAATCAAAGCATCATATAAAATATTAATCATAAATACTATAGCAATAATGCTAACTTAAAATAGTCTTTTTAAATAGAAATGACAGATTAAAAGTTTTAATTTAAAGTTTAGCTAACTGCATTTAATATAAATTTGATCTATAATACATTTTCATTTAATTGCAGTTAACAAGCATTTAAATGTCAGAAAACATTGCATTAAGTTTGCATTTAAGTATATCATTTTATAGAATATTATTCCAAAAATAAGTAATTTTTTAAAGTATACTAAAGTGTTCTTCAGTAGCCTGAATCTCTGCAGTTTATTTAAACCTCAATTGCTCCTGACAATTCATGAACAAAGCCAATTTCCTGAAGGAACGTGAACAAAGAGAATTTCCCAGAAGGCAACACATGTTAATTAACACTTTAGCCAGAGTTCATGACACATAGCGTCAGTACTGACCTGTGGGAGCAGAAAAACAAGGCTGTCATCACTTCATTTTCTGAAGGATAGCAAAAGTAACATGTGCTGTCATTCTTACTCCAGCTGAAATGTCTGGCAGGTGGCCGCACTCACCTCTGAGATCTTCTCCAGGGAGGGGACAAAATAGTCATCGCAAACGATAGCCAGTGCGTAGAACATATAGACAGCCTGCAATAAGAGGACAGATAGATAGATAGATATAGACAGGTAGACAGACAGGTAGACAGAAAGATAGATAGGTGATTCACTCACACAAAGCACGTGCAGTAGTACGGCTCCTCTCTTACGCTGCTCTTTGGTGAAGATGTCCTCAGGGAACTCATGAATTGCTAATGGGAAAACACCACATGGTTTGGACATGGAATCATCAGACACAACTGTGCTTGCTGGATTTTCAAAATCAATTTATGTGAATGTGTGGTGGGGTAGTTGCATATATGACACCAATGTCACAGGTAAAATATACAGAAGACTGTGACAAAACCCGAGTCTATTTATAGCAACCCATCACCGTGCTACTGAAGCCTCCATTCTACACTCATGTGAAAACATACACACTAGACCCGGTCTCTAGATTACGTTACCTCAGAAAAATTATGCCTAAACATGAATTTTAGAAGACTTTTCAAAAGTAAGAGATTTCAATCTGATCTCAAATAATTCTCATCAAATTCTCATTAAAGACCAACATTATCTGAGCCTGGATTCTGAGTTTATATGTTGGTTTTCTTACAATTTCTTAAAATTTATTTCATAAATCTATTTTTATATAAGTAACATACCAATTTGAAAAACTTACAGAATGCATAGTCGATATAAAAATCTGGATGACGAATAATTTCTTACTGCTAAATTCTGAAAAAACAGAGGTGTTAATTATAGGACCTAAAAACTCTAGGTCTTTCTAGGAACCTAGGTGTGCTATTTGATAGCAAGCTTTCCTTAGAAAGCCACGTTTCTAGCATTTGTAAAACTGCATTTTTTCATCTCAAAAATGTGTAAATCACGACCTATGCTCTCAATGTCAAATGCAGAAATGTTAATCCATGCGTTTATGACCTCAAGGTTAGATTATTGTAAGCTTTATTGGGTGGTTGTTCTGAAATCTCAGTAAACAAACTCCAGTTAGTCCAAAATGCAACAGCTAGAGTTCTTACTAGAAACCAGGAAGTATGACCATATTAGCCCCATTCTGTCCACACTGCACTGGCTCCCTATTAATTTAACATTGATTTTAAAATCTTGCTTATTACTTATGAATCCCTGAATGGTTTAGCAACTCAGTATTTGAATGAGCTCTTGTTACATTATAATCCTCCATGTCCACTGCGTTCTCAAAACCTAGAACATCAAAATCAACTGCGGGCGGCAGATCCTTTTCCTATTTAGTGCCCTATTTGGCCCCCTGACTGAGCCTGGTTTCTCCCAAGGTTTTTTCTCCATTCTGTCACCGATGGAGTTTTGGTTCCTTTTTAATCTCATTGATTATAAATACATTAGAATCAACCTGTTTATTTCATTAATAAAATATCCATAGATTAAATAAGGATTCATAAACATATGTACATCTGTGAAGTTGAACATGATTTACATTTTAGTTGCTCTCAATATGTTAGCATGGTATGTTTTACTGTCTATGCAAACGTATGTGAACCAAATTTTACGCAAAATAATATTCATGGTAAGATGATGCTACCATCCACATTAATTTTATAGCATGTTCATTGACTCATTTGTTAATAAAAAAAAAATTCTAAGATATTTTAGAAAAGACAAGTTTATGTACTAAAGTACGATCACGTCTCCTAAAAAAGCAACCTTTGACTCAATAACATTTTTCACATTTTCCACTAACAAAAACAAACACATGCACAGGAATAATCTTCTGTTTTCCCCTTTTCAACCCAGAAAAAACCTTTGTCACCCCTCCTTAGATATTTACAATGATTTCTTTTTCATTGCTCGTCTTTTTTTCTCATTGCTATCTCACTCTTTCTATACTCCATTTCCTTCCTCTTTTTTGTCATCTTCCCATCCTCTTCTGTAGCCCAGTGTCAAAAGACATGTTTTGGCTCTATGTAAATTGCTGAATTGCAATGAAAAACCCGCCTCAGATGAACATCCTGACGAGCTGCCTCAGCGAAGGCAGTTACTATGGCAACTTCTTCCCTAGGGCCGTGAATTGTTGACGAGCAGCGGCAGGAAGCCAATGGCAACAGAGCGAAAGTGAGAAACTGAGTGGAGGATATATCTTTCCCATGGACTTGATTTAGGAAATATGGAAAAAAAGGAGGGACTAAAGAGATGACAAGCAACACAGAAGTGCAACTGCTAAAAATACTCCATTTTCCACTCCCAGGGGGAACGTCTTGGGGTTCTGTGAGAAAGACGCACTTATAAGACGGTGGTTGACTCCAACCAAAATAGAGAAAGTGTGTAAATAAGATGGCAGAGCAAGTGAACGATTTTAAGACAAATCAGAGAACGGAAATTGCTAGCATGATGGAAACATTCACACTTGTTTTCAATTTTCACTTTTTTCCGTAGTGTTTGTAGTCTCATGTAAACCTCATGTATTTTCTGTTTGTTAGTGCAAGTGTTAGTTTCATTGGAAAAATTTGTGCAAAACTCCCAAAATGTACATATAAATACAAATAACTGCAGTTTTCAGCTGAAATTAACATTAGTGGCAGTAAAACACCAACACATTGGAGTCCTTTTGACACAAATTATGTTTACAAGGGCAGATTATTAATAAAAAATGCTTTTTTGGGGGTTTCCTTCACAATAATATGTTATCACCTCAAAACACTTTTAATAGTGCACTTTTTAGACACTAACACATTTTGACATTTGTTTTAAATAAGCAGCTCCATACAGGTCCTTCTGAAAAACTTAGCAAATTGTGATAAAAGTTCATTATTTTCCGTATTGAAATGATAAAAATTAAACTTTCATATATTTTAGATTCATTGCACACCAACTGAAATATTTCAGGTCTTTTATTGTTTTAATACTGATGATTTTGGCATACAGCTCATGAAAACCCAAAATTCCTATCTCAAAAAATTAGCATATCATGAAAAGGTTCTCTAAACGAGCTATTAACCTAATCATCTGAATCAACTAATTAACTCTAAACACCTGCAAAAGATTCCTGAGGCTTTTAAAAACTCCCAGCCTGGATCATTACTCAAAACCGCAATCATGGGTAAGACTGCCGACCTGAATGCTGTCCAGAAGGCCATCATTGACACCCTCAAGCGAGAGGGTAAGACACACAAAGAAATTTCTGAACGAATAGGCTGCTCCCAGAGTGCTGTATCAAGGCACCTCAGTGGGAAGTCTGTGGGAAGGAAAAAGTGTGGCAAAAAACGCTGCACAACGAGAAGAGGTGACCGGACCCTGAGGAAGATTGCGAAGAAGGACTGATTCCAGACCTTGGGGGACCTGAAGAAGCAGTGGACTGAGTCTTGAGTAGAAACATCCAGAGCCACCGTGCACAGGCGTGTGCAGGAAATGGGCTACAGAGAAGCAGCACTGGACTGTTGCTCAGTGGTCCAAAGTACTTTTTTCGGATGAAAGCAAATTTTGCATGTCATTCGGAAATCAAGGAGCCAGAATCTGGAGGAAGACTGGGGAGAAGGAAATGCCAAAATGCCTGAAGTCCAGTGTCAAGTACCCACAGTCAGTGATGGTCTGGGGTGCCATGTCAGCTGCTGGTGTTGGTCCACTGTGTTTTATCAAGGGCAGGGTCAATGAAGCTAGCTATCAGGAGATTTTGGAGCACTTCATGCTCCCATCTGCTGAAAAGCTTTATGGAGATGAAGATTTAGTTTTTCAGCACGACCTGGGACCTGCTCAAAGTGCCAAAACCACTGGTAAATGGTTTACTGACCATGGTATTACTGTGCTCAATTGGCCTGCCAACTCTCCTGACCTGAACCCCATAGAGAATCTGTGGGATATTGTGAAGAGAAAGTTGAGAGACGCAAGATCCAACACTCTGGATGAGCTTAAGGCCGCTATCGAAGCATCCTGGGCCTCCATAACACCTCAGCAGTGCCACAGGCTGATTGCCTCCATGCCACGCCGCATTGAAGCAGTCATTTCTGCAAAAGGATTCCCGACCAAGTATTGAGTGCATAACTGAACATAATTATTTGAAGGTTGACTTTTTTTGTATTAAAAACACTTTTCTTTTATTGGTCGGATGAAATATGGGTTACTCCGCCGCGGTACCCCCGAAGCAATCTAAAATAGTCCGAATATAAACACTTATTATAGGTGCACCCTAGTGATTCAGGACAAGCTAAAAACACGGTTTGGAAAATGGATTCATGGTGTACTCGCTTATTATATAAATTTTTCTACATTTTGAACACAAACAAAGTTACGGACCGCAGCTCGGATTGGTTGTTTCTTACCGGGAGCGGATGACTTTCTGCAAATGGCAATAGGAGCACTGGGAGGAGCCAGAGGAGCTTGATTTTTTTCACAGATTATTTGTCTCATATTCTACTGTCAGGACATAATGACAGGTTTAACAAATATGTAAAAATATATATATTTACAAAAGTTACCTACTGCAGCTTTAAAACAATAAAAGACCTGAAATATTTCAGTTGGTGTGCAATGAATCTAAAATATATGTGTGGCGAGTGGGGCGGGGCCGAGAGGCGTGGGAACCAGGAGTGAGGCCAGGTGTAGTGATTGGAGATGAGCTACACCTGCGCCCCACCGCCAGTATCGAGTCCCACGTAGGAGATGGAAGGATATAAAACTGGAGTGACGACCGTGAAGGACGAGAGAGGACCAGGCCTGGGACATAATTTTATGTTTTGGCTTTTATTTGTGCGCGTCAGTCGACGTGAGGGGCTGACGCGCTGTTCTGTGTTTATTTTGTTATTATTAAAATGATGTTTTGATTGTGCGCCGGTTCCCGCCTCCTTCTTCCCGACGACTGTGGAGTTTTTATTATTACAATATGAAAGTTAAATTTTTATCATTACATTATGGAAAATAATGAACTTTTATCACAATATGCTAATTTTTTTAGAAGGACCTGTATATATGGCTTTTCTGATGCAGTAAACTTGCTTGATAGCATACCCGGTGCATCACTGCACTTGAGACACAAAGCTCTCGGGTGCGAGTCCTAGAAACACAAATCACAATAAAAAAAGCTCAGAGACTTCTAGAAGCTATCTAAAATTACACAGTTGCTTCAGCAAATGAATTGTTATCTTACATTTGCTTGTGTTAGGATCATCAGTTTAGTGTAGGTGGTATGTTCATGTCAAATGCAACAGAGCATAAACCCATTTGCGCCACTGACTGGCTATTTAATTTACGAACTGTGGTGATACGAACAACAACCAACATTTTAATGCATTGCCAGATTCACATGTATATGTTTTGGATAAAACTTAACACACTTTGAGTGCCACCCACTAGACATTTCACTCTGAAAACACCACAAAACTTGTAAGAAGCAATGTAATATAATTCTGCAGAAATGTCGCCACAGACACAAGTTGCGTCGATGGGCAAATACGTCACTGTAACCTTTCACCTCACAGAAACAGACAATTCGGGGCTTGTGTTTCCTTTTTTCTTACCAGCTGGAGCCAAGTTTAGCTCCAGTGCAGCTGCGCAAATCAGCAGCCCTCAGCAAATCATTGAAAGCCGCTCAAATAATGACGGCTCACCCAGTCCTCTGTCACAGTTATTCACTATATAATGTTACCACTATAAAGAACCTATTGTTAAATGTAAAGTTTTCATTGATGTGAAAGATTCTTCATGGAACCATCAATGCCAATAAAGAACATTTAATTTTAAGAATGAAATAAAAAATGGATAAGAGAAAAGGCTTTGGTGGCTTGAACGTATGAGAGGAAAAAGTGACAGCATCTGTCTTTCTGTCTGATTGTGTGACTGCAAGCTGTGAGTGACAAACTGCAAAAGAGAATGAGGAGAGAGAGAATGTTATGCTATTGACTTAAAATGGCAGGGTGTCTTGGTGTCCAGCTGGCTTATCAACTGCAAAACACGACCCAGCAGTCTACAACAGCAACCCACTCAAGATACAGCACACATGCTAAAATCCTGTGCATCACATACTACGCCAGGGTTATTACAGTAAACTAAAGTCTAAAAACATTAAACATAAAATATTTTCATTATTTGAAATAAAATAACTATAATTGAAATGAAATAAAACAAATATACATATAACATATAAATACACATTTAAACCTAATCTTATTTTATTTAATTTCACACATTTGCCAAAGCAACTTTTCTCAATTTTCTCAAGTTTATTTGTTCTACTAAAATAAGTAAAAATAAAATAAAAAGTATAAATATTATATAGAGATATTTAAAAAAATCTAAGTGACAAAACCACAGCTAAAATAAAATTTAAAATTAAAATGAAATTTGATAATAAAAAGTAATATCCTGGGTTTAATACAAGTTAAGCTCAGTTGACATTATGCCTGTCTATATAATTTATATGAGATGTAAATGTAAAATGTTATAATAGTGCATACATCAATTCTTCTGTAAATAATTGTGGATTATTTGAGCTGTAAAGATGTTTAAATCTTGATTTTTCATGGTGTTTAAGGTTAAGGGTTTTGATTTAAAAAAAAAATTGACAAAACTATGAATAAAACTGGATAAATACAATAAATAAAACTGAATAAAATTTCGCACAGAAAAGTTTATAAAGCATTTTTCTCACACTAAATAATGTTAGCAAGCCTACTGTTTAGTGTTTATGTCTTGTGGCTGTACTATTGAAACTGAGTATTATAACATTTATAAATCAGCTCCATTTACTTCCACTGCACGTGCTTTTATTACATGTGATGTACAAATGATAACTAAAACAAAATTTTTTATACAAATTTATGCAAATATTATATAATCAAAAACTAATAACAATGACATAAAAAGCTAAATTACTAAATCTACAATCAAAATGAAAACAGAAAAACAATATTCAAAATATTAAAATAAACAGTATCTCAGTGATACTAAAATAGCACTGTCTTACACACAGAGACGCACGGAATGATTCAGGAAGGTGAAGTACATCAGTAGGCTACATGTGTTTAAATAGCATGTCTCACCTCTATTAATCTGAACTGTGAATTCTGTCAGAGCGGGGAAAGAAAAGAAAAAGATACCAAGCGAGAAAGAAGTGAGAATAAGTGCAAACAGATATCAGGAAACGTGTTCAGGACACAATTTACTAATGCAGATCGGGTATAGAGTGGCAGTTTCCCTTTCACTATGTGGGTGCAAGTGAGAAAGCCTCAGATGGGTGCAAAATCCAAAAATAAGCCCTTTTCAGACTGCGTCAGAAAATGGCACAAAAATCTTTGTGGTATCATTATTTTCACAAACTTTTAGAAGACTTTCAATTTTTTATTATAATTTAAATTCTTAGATTTAAAAAGGTTTAAAGCAATAGCTAAGCCAAATATTCTGTCATCATTCACGCTAATTTAGATCCAATTTTGTTGAGAGATTATATAACACCTGGGGCCGTATCTATAAAGCTGCTCATAGTAAAATTCTTTAAAAAGAAAATAGTTTTTAGTGTGTCAAAATTGTAAGAATGATGTCATTTTACTCTTATTCTAAGACTTCAAAATAAGTGTGATTCATAAAAGTTCCTAAGTTTTAAGACTACTGTAGGTCTCAGCTCATAATTTATTTGAGAGAGATGGAGAGGTCTCCTAACCTAGTTAGGAGAAACACGGTGGCAGCAAAGAGGAGGAGACACACACTTTTCAATGAAGATATGATGTATTAGAGTTATATGATGATATGGAGATGGTAAAACGATATAAACTTGATCGTGAAGATAGGCAATTCTTTCTGTAACTGACCAAATAAGAAATTTTATAACTTCTTGCACTCTATAAATCAGCGCTCTAGCTGCAGAAATGAAAGCAGTTATTATATTTTTTGTCAGGAAAACTGAAGAAAAAAAAATGCAGCAATGCACACAGTAAGCAGGGTTTAACTACTGTGGCATTAACCCCACCAAACACACCAGTGCTGATTTGCTGTTTAAGAATTTTATTTATCAATGTTGAAATCAGTTTTTGCTGCTAAAAATTGGATGGAAACCTTATTGTGGTTGTGTAACACTTAATGACAGATTCATCCCTTACAGGCTGGGAAGCGATCATGAGTGGTCACTCAGTTCAGGTTTTATGGGAAGACCGGCATCTTTCGTGGCACATAAATTGCCTGGACATGTTGGCCGTGTTTCTTGCACTGAAACACTTTCTCCCAGACCAGAGAGGCCATCATGTGCTTGTCCTCACAGGCAACGCATCAGCTGTCTCTTTCATCAACCATCAGGTGGGTCTGCAGTTGCGCCTGCTTTGCAAGTTCGTACAGCAGATCCTCCAGGGGGCTCAGGAAAACTTCTCTCCTTGAGGGAAGTTTACATCCCTAGGCACTTCAATCAGCGGCGTCGGACTAGGGGTAAAACCAGTCCTAATTACCAGGGCCCCAAAGGAAGAGAGGGCCCTTGAAAAGTCTGGAATATCTATTTTCAGGGGGGGGGGCTCATTAGGATTGCCTATCCATAGGGCCTGGGTTCTTGTGCAGCGCCCCTGACCTCAATCAAGAAGCAGACATCCTGTCGAGGCAGGGGCTGAGACCTGGGGAACAGAGGATCCACCCTGAAGTGGTGGAGCAGATTTGGAGGGAGTTCAGCCAGGTGGAGGTGGACTTGCTTGCATCTCAGGAGATGACACTGTCGATGTTGCCAATGCTGCGTCTGTATGCCTTCCCCTTGATTACTCTGCTCCCGGGAATTCTGGAGGGTGTGTGCAAGGATGGGGTGTGAATGCTGCTATTAGTCCTGTTCTGGCTGACTCGAGTGTAGTTCTCGGACCTGGTGGCCCTCCTCGATGGTTCTTCATGGGAGAATCATGTCAAAAGTGATCTTCTCTCTCAGGCTAGGGGCTAAATTCTTAACCGTCGTTCAGAGTGGTGTGTGGGTGCGGCCTCTAGCTGAGGTTGTTAAGACTACTCTTCATTCTGGCTGTGGTTCTGGCTGTGGTTTTGGAGGGGCTATCCTTGCATATGAGTCCTCTGGACTTCTATTGCCTCTGGAAATCAGGGTTCATTCAACCAGAAGTATAGTAGCTTTAAACACCTTTCTTTCAGGGGTGTTCATGTAGGATGTTTGTGATGCGGTGGGCTGTTCCTTTCCAATCACATTAGTCTATCAGTCTTGAGAGCCTGGAATCTACGCCAGGCTCTCCAGTTTTATTATCTTAGTTGTGCTCGCCATGATTCACACATGCATTTGTCAGCATGGCAGAGAGGGCATTGTCATTTCCACAGTGTTTTGACATAGTGCTAGTTCCCTTGAAAGGAAACATCTTGGGTTACAACTGTTACTATGGTACAATGAGAGGGAATGAGACGTTGTTTCTCCCTTCCACACTTCCTGCATCCCTTTGAGCAGCTTACTTCGACCTACCAGAAGCTAATGCCATTTACACCTGATGAGCTTTTAAGATTCTTGGTCACTGGTGACGTCTCATCATTCCAATGGACTAATTTCACACATGCTGCCGGACGCAGGTTACGCAGAGGCATTCCCACCCCGTTTTACCACAGCATCTCGTTCCATGGCTACAGTTGTAAAACAGTTGTATGTATGTACACACATGCGCACACACACACACACACACACTCACTGGCCACTTTATTGGGTACACCTGTTCAATTGCTTGGAAACACAAATTGCTAAACAGCCAATCATTTGGCAGCAACCCAATCGATTTAGGAATCTAGATGTGGTGAAGATGACTTGAAGTTCAAAACGAGCATCTCAATGGGGAAGAAAGGGGATTTAAGTGAATTTGAACGTGGAATGGTTGTTGGTGCCAGACGGGCTGGCCTGAGTATTTCAAAAACTGCTGATCTACTGGGATTTTCACACACAACCATCTCTAGGGTTTACATAGAATGGTCACAAAAAGAGAAAATATCCAGTGAGTGGCAGTTGTGTGGAAGAAAATGCCTTGTTGATGTCAGAGGTCAGATGAGAATGGTTAGAAATGATAGAAAGGCAACAGTAACTCAAATAACCACTCATTATAACCAAGGTATGCAGAATACCATCTCTGAACGCAAAACATGTCAAACCCTGAAGCAGATGAGCTACAGCAGCAGAAGACCACACTGGGTGAAGCTCCTGCCAGGTAAGAGAAGGACACAGAGGCTAAAATTCGCACAGGCTCACCAAAATTGGCAATAGAAGATTGGAAAAACATTGCCAGGTCTGATTGAGTCTCGATTTCTGCTCCGACATTCAGAAGGTAGGGTCAGAACTTGGCGTAAAGAACATGAAAGCATGGATCCATCCTGCCTTGTCTCAACAGTTAAGGCTGGTGGGAGTGGTGGTGTAATGGTGTTTGGAACCTTAGTACCAATTGAGCATCGTTTAAATTCCACAGCCTACCTGAGTATTGTTACTCACCATTGATGACTACAGTGTACCAATATCCTATAATAATGATGCACCATGTCACAAAGCACAAAATAACTCTGGTTTCTTGAACATGACAATGAGTTCATTTCACTCAAATGGCCTCCACAGTCACCAGCTCAATTTAAATTATAATAGGTTTAGGTTTTAATTGATTTATAAATCTCATTATTTTATCAATATGCAGCTAGTTTAATCAACTGTTTGTTAAAAAAAAGTTTTTGAATGTGACTTCAACCAGACAGTAACAACACAATATTAATAATAACTCAAGATCAAGATATCAAGACTCAAGATAAAAAGTAAAATTAAGGTAACAAACATATGCATTGCTTTGAAATATGTCTCTCATGCTTTTGTCATTTTCATATTTCTGTTTTATAATTTATATTATAATATTACTGTTATTTATATATTTCTGACAAACAATAGCGTTTTTTTGGTCCATGGGCTTATATGGGTCACTTTCCCTAAATACTGGGCAAATCATATCAAACTGAAAGCAGTTACTTCTGCTTATGCCATGTGACCTTAATGCATCATGTCAGAAGAGACTACACTCCAGGTCTCATTACCATACAGTAAAAATGATGCAGCATGATTTGTTTTTTATTAGACTGCAGTGATTGTCCTTGTCTTCGAGGGATTTTCTAGCCACCTTCTCCTTCTGAAATGTACACAAAATATTTGGCCAACACAAAGAACATCATGTGCAATGATTACTGACATGTCTAAAAATAGAACCTTCTCTTTCCTTCTCATTATTTATTTCCTCCCACCTCTCCCTTTCTCTCTCTCTCTCTCTCTCTCTCTTTCTCTCCCTCGCCGCCTTTCTTTTTCATCTAAGCTCCCGCTCTCACACGGCTCTCCACAAACACACACGCTCCCAAAAATTTAGCATTCAGTTGCCAAGCAACACAAACCTCAAAGGATTCTCATCTGAAGATGAGGTCTGCCGTCTCGTCCTTTTATAAGGAACAAAAACAATGGCGGGGACCAGAGAGAGACAGAAAAAAGAAATCAATCTCAGACTTATTACATAATCCCCTCTAATTACGGAAGAGCAGTTTAAGGAACTGCACCTATTAAACATGATATTGCTCAGCTCTCACAGACAAGCTTTGCCAGATACTTTGCCAGTAGCCTTTCATCAAATTGCAGATTTGATGATGAGAGCAGTCATCAACTCATTCATTTTTGCAAGGGCTCTTTGAATTGATGAGTTACCTATTGTATTCTTCTCATACTCACAAAATGCTCACATCCACTTCATTTACAATAGCCATGATTGAGTATACAGATTAAAGGCAAATTAAACACAATTTAATTCCTTTAACAACGATACTAACTTACGTTTTATAATAATAAATTATAAATATTATAATATTAAAACACAACGTATTACAAGGAAACTCGCAAATGTTCACAGTAGTTAGTATTTCAACTTTATGTCTCACACTTAACCCTCTAATGGTGATTTTTGACCAAAAAATATTTAATTTTTCTTTGCAGTCAAAAATGACCATATTGGAAATGAATGGGAAATGAATTTCACCTAGTGGAAACATTTGGTACTGTTCCCAAACAAACAAACAAACAAACAAACTTTAAAATGTAATATCAAATACTATAGCTATAATTATAATAAGGTACTTTACATGTGCTTTAGTATGCTAGTCAACACATCAAAATAAGTGTACTTTAATGCATGTCAACAGATTATTAAAACAATGATTTTAAATGTACTGTGTGTTCAGAAACAGTCATGAAAGTGTCTTTTTAAGTAGAGTACTATTGCACATTCAATAGAATAAAGCACACTTCTTTTTCACAAGGGTGTGTTTTTGCATGTATTTGTATGGTAGTTTAATAATGTGGAGAAACCTAATGTAGTCAGGTTTTAATCATATTGATTTTTCAGTCAATAACATGTAATTTGTTCTAACACTCTTTGATTTGACCTGATCATTGGGGGAATCAGATTGTCTATGTCAAAAGATCTAGTTAGATAGTGTTATGGTTCAATTTATCCCTGAAATCCCTGATTTGAAGACTGTGTATCTTCAATGTCTGAGTGCCCAGGTCTAATTCTGGCAACTAACAGTGCAGCAAGCATCCAGTCTGTGGTGTTCGCCATTATTTAAACTGCTTGCTGCGCTCACAGATTAAAGCAGACAGACCATGCTGTGTTCTCAGTTCTCAGGACTTTGTCTGCATAATATACAAACTGCAACAGAACTACAATAATAACAACAGAGGTATTTGTCTGAGATCAATGGCTGTAAGTGTTTTCCAGATGTGGCAGTAGAGTGTCTGTTCCTGACAGCTGTTTATATTTGCTGTAGCCTCTTGATATCTCTGGACAGTGTATGTTTTCTCTTCCATCCATTTTATGTCTTTTTTTCTGTTTTGCTACAGTAATTAATATACCTCAACAACATATGGCCTTGTCAGACAACTCTGCTTTCCAAAGACCGAGCAGACTTGTGAAAAAAATGGTAGTACACTCCAACATGCATTTAAAATAAAAAATGTATTTTAAAATAATATACTTAAGTGTAAACTTAATGTAATGTTTTTGGACTTTTGACTGTTAAAATTAAATGAAAATGTGTTATAGCTTAAAATGTGTATCAAATACATTCAGCTGAACTTAAGAGTGATTTTTGACTCACTTAAGTAGGACTTAAGTACATCTTTATATGTAATTTCATAATTACTTATTTTGTCTTAATACACTGACCTACACCCGGTTTCAAAGACAAGGTTTAAACCTAGTCCCAGACTAAAGTGTAAGTCTGAGCTGTTTAACTGAAAGAAACTTGCACTGACTGATCTTAAAATATTGATGTTTATAATGTTAATAAATGTTAATAAAAATAACTTACATTTCCTAATTGAACAATGGCTTAATCCTGGTTTAGTCTCAGCTCTGTCTATGTAACCGGGCCTTAATGTACTTCTTTAAAGCAACACTAAATTATTAAAACTACGATTTAAAAATATTACCTTTAATTTGACTTTATTACAAAGTGCACTTTTTGTGTACTTAAGCGTGTTAAGAAATACAGTCTTGAAAACATCTATGTTTACGTAACTTAAGTAGTCTTTTATTTCATTAATAGGACTCATGCTCATTTTATTGAGGTAAATTTAAGACTTAAAAAAAAAAATTAAGATCAAGAAAAAAAAAAGGAATAATTGAAGAAAACAGTGATGATTTTAAAATAAATACACTTTTACTTGAGAAATTACATAATATAAAAAGTCTGGTCACACTTTATTTTAGGGTCCAATTCTCACTATTAACTAACCACTGACTATGTATTTTGTCTCAATTAACCCCTTATTTGCTGCTTATTAATAGTTTATAAGGTAGTTGTTAAGTTTAGGGTATTGGGTAGGATTATGGATGTCATGCATTATATGTACTTTATTAGCACTAATAAACAGTCAATATGTTAATAATAGACATGCTAATAAGCAAGTAGTTATTAGTGTGAATTGGACCCTATACTAAAGTGTTACCAAAAGTCTTGTTATTTATGAAATCGATCAAAATAAAGTGAGTTTATGATTTAAACAAGAAATAAATTTAAACCTGCAAATGGGCCCAGGAAAAAACAACTTCAGTTTTCAAATCCATATTGACAGTTCCCTTTCAGTCAGTCACTCCTGACGTCACGTCGGTGACTGACGAAATGGGATATTGCTTCGATAGACCAATGTACTTCGAGTGTAAACTAAACCAGCCAATGGACATTGGCATGCAATTATTGCAGGTGCAATGCATACCAGCTTTTCACGTTTGAGCCAAGCGACAGTACCGTTCTGCTCAACCGTGTCTGCTGTGAACTACGAGTTCAGCATGCTCTCGGAAGCTTCTTGTGTTGGCGAGATGGCGCTTCAGTGACGGTCGTTCCAGTGTCGAGCGGATTGCACACTTCAGGCTGCACTACCCCCTGTTGTGTTGCAAGTGGTCATCTCCCCTGTGCGCCTCAGTACTAAAAGTGCATTTCCCAAAGAGCAATTTCCTCTAAAAGAGCTCCATGGGTGCATCTTTACAAAGACAATGGCTCGTCCTTTTAAGGATGCCATTTCACCCGTGTGTTTCTGGGTGCGGTCATTACCTGGCATTGGTTTGGTGATGGTCACGATTGTTGCCTCATGTGTCTGGGCGTCAAGCATGCTGAGGTGGCCTTCATGGATGCGTCATGTTCCTATTGTGGGAAGATGACCATCTCGGAGCTGCAACCCATTACCTCTGCCACTATCTGGGTCTTATTCTGCTGGACAGACGAGAACCACTTCTGACAGTAGCACGGGTTGTTTGAGGGTAACAGTGGTGGCAAACCCCGCAGGGAACCAACCCTCTGGGGACAACCGCTCCTCTTGCTCCTCTGAACCAGTGGAGCGACCCACGGAACATGGTGGGCCCTCTTCAAAGAGCGTACCAGCGGTATCCAGTGGACCTTCACCCCACAAGAATGTCGATCTCAGCATCGGAGGGAGAGCTGACTCCATCCCCTGATGGTCCAGCTAATTTCAGATGGTTTGGAGCCACTCAGGTAGACCTGTTTGCTTCTCCAGAGACCTCTCACTGCCTGTTGTTTTACTTAGTCTTGCTAATGTCGCCATATTGCCGCATACCATGACCCTGTGAATGGGAAGTCTTTTGGTAACCATGACCATCATCAGGTTCCTTAGAGGGGCCAGGAGGTTAAATTCTTCCCGGCCCCCCTCCATACCCTCTTGGGACCTAACTCTAGTGCTAATATCACTACTGCAGAGCCCAGTCAAGACTTTGCATTCAGTTGACCTAAAGTTTCTTTCATTGAAAACTCTGCTCCTGCTTGCACTGGTCTCCAACAAGGGGACCTGCATGCATTTTCGGTCGACGATTCATGACTAGGATTTGGGCCAGCTGACTCCCAGGTAATCCTTAGGCCCTGACCTGGCTACGTGCCCAAGGTTCCCACTACACGCTTCAAAGTCCAAGTGGTGAACCTGCAAGCACTGCCCCTGGAGGAGGCAGACCACGCCGCTGGCTCGTGGCACCTTGCTGACAGATATTTGTGTCAGGCCTTCATGATGAATCTGTGAGAACCATGGAAGGCTGGTTTCCATATTGAAACCTAAGCGGTATAGTCCATGGTATAGCCTTGGAGCCTGTGTTTCCCCAGCAGACTTCTCCCTTTCCAAGAGGATTTTAATCACCTCACACAGGGCTAAGGAAGGGGTAGCACCCATGGCACTTTGGTAGGGATCCCAAATCGTCGGTTACTGACATCAAGAGTGACCGACTGAAAGGGAGCATCTCGGTTACGTATGATAACCCTCGTTCCCTAAAAGAGGGAACGAAGATGTCATGTCCCTTCGCCACGGTTGCTGTACCATCACTGAGCCGCCAGGTCAACGGCTCGGCTCCTCAGCGAAAACCTGGTATGCATTGCACCTGATGTCTTCTCATAGTCACGCTATATGTGATCAATCAGGGAAAGTAGGGACACAAGTCGGCTCTGGGGCATTTTGAGTTATTCTCAGGATCTGAAAGTGTAGGCTCCAAGCTTTCCAACGATGTGTAACACATGGAAATCTGATAATATTTGGAGAAGTTGTGGCCATTTGAAGGTAGGCACTCAAAAAAGCTGAAAAAGCAGAAATAGCCTCTGAAGATTGTGCAGTTCTCACTGCTTCGAGTGACAATGGGGCTCATTTACATCTCATTTAGATAAGCCATACCCCCTGCATAGCAACGACAGACACAACGGGAAAAATCTGACCGCATACTATTAATAATAAAGAGAATGTGCATTGTAAATGTCAGTAATTTATCTTTTTTTACTTTTATAAAAATGATTTAGAGGCTGAAATTTGTGAGTTTTATCTTTTTTATAAAAAGTCTTTAATCTTTCAAATGTGGCCATCATTTTTAATGTTATTATTTTAATGTTTATGTAAACAAAAAGTACATATTGATGCTAATTTTATTTGTTATTTGCTGGTTTTCTACATAAAATTTGGTGAATTGATTTCATTTTGTAGCATTAGGACTTTTTTAACAGGATTCTGTGATAACCGATGAGCTAGCTACTGTTATAACAATAGGTAGATGTGGGAAGGTCTAAACATGGACTAAATACATTCTTCCTCGTCGTCATCTTCGCTCAGTTGTAGATTAGGGATATTATACAGTCTTATTATGCCGCTTTCATCTTCGCTCAGATCGTCTTCAGAATCAGTGAGCGATTGTTCGCTATAGCCGGCCAGAGCGCTGCAAACTAAGTAGCCACGCTTCCCTCGGAGGGCGGGGGCAATAACAAAAGAAACAAAAGCCGGCTTATCCAGTATGGAAATACAGACAGACAATAAAAACTCCCCTTCTGCCTGCTAGAATCTCAGAGAAACTACCTGATTTCAACCTCAAAATGTACGCTTTTAAATATACCAATACTGCTATCTCAAACACGCAGAGGCTTCTTTGTGATATCAACTAACAGATTCAGCAAAAAAACGAAAATCACCAATTTTGAAAAAAACCCCCGCTTCTTTATCATTTTGCTCGAAAGTTGTACTGCCGATTTGTGTCACTGGTTTCCGTGACGGGTCACATATACAGGCAGCTGGATGCAATAACTGCATGCCAATGTGCATTGGTTTAATTCGTTTACACTCGAAGTAGATTGGTCTATCGAAGTGATATCCCAAAATCGTCGGTCAACGACGTGACGTCTCCGTTCCCTCCTTCAGGGAACGAGGATTACCATAGATAACCGAGAAGATTTTTATTTTTGTTTTAAGTACAAACTCATTTAATTTTGTTAAATTTTACAAGACTTTACATTTTACATGTTTAGATTCTAAAACATTTAGTGTATCTTTACACTACAAGTGCTCAATTTTTCATAAGGGGAGTTTAGAGAATTTACTCCATGCAGCCGTAGTAGCCAAGAGATATGCACACATACAAATACATTTACTGTGTAAATGTTGTATATCTTTCAAGCAGTGGCCTTTGGGGAAAACAAATATTTGCTCTCACTCTCATTCGTTTGTATACATGACCAGGAAAACACTCAATAAATAGTACACCATAAAATCTTAAATACAAATTTGAGATTTAACATTTTCTGTAATGCAAACATTATAAAAGGTTTGATGCCCACCTGCTCTGGGAGTGTCGATTGTTTGATTTTCGACGCCATACTGCAGGACCCTGCGTCTGGGAAAGTCTGTTTCTGGCCATGAAGACTCGATCTCTGTAATGACATGAGAAATGAATTTATCTCTACACCAAACAACCAAATGTGTACAAAAGTTTACTTTTGTATCTGCAAAGTGTCACTGCAACAGTCAACAATGTTAATGAAAACAATGTTACGGATCCATCAGGTAAACCAAAAAAGGTATTTGCAAGCAAGTATGCTTGAGTGGAAACATTTGGCACCAGAAAGCACTTCAAGTTCCACTACGTAAGTGTGCGTCCTGACGCACATACTGTACAACCAGAACCATTTTGTTTAGTTTTCTCTTGACAGCAAGAGAAAACAACAGTGTGGCAAAGCTATGCAGCATCCTGTTCTGTTGTTCAGGGCAGCTGTGTTATATGTATATAATACTGTGAAGATACATCACGTCAAAGACTACACATATATGCATATACTTTTTAAACTGAATAATTAATCTGCCATAAATTAGATAAATTATTCAGTTCTGTATTTCATGATAGATGTGACAACATCTGCCTCAGGCAAAATTTTTGTGTTTTGTTTTGTGAGTTGTGTGTGTCCGGATAGTCTACACAAAATCATAAATGCATTGCATTTTTGCTGTTTTTCAAATGCCAAAGAGTTCACTTACAAAACAACAACAACAACAACTGTTCATGCAGAGTACTTGAGCTGTTTGGCCTCTTTAAATGAACTATTTACTCAAAAATGATAATTTGCTGAAAATGTACTCACCCTGTAGATGAGTTTGTTTCTTTATGGGAACAGATTCGAATAAATGTAGCATCGCATCACTTGCTCACCAATGGATGTTCTGCAGTGAATGGGTGCCGTCGAAATGAGAGTCCAACAGTTGATAAAAGCATCATAATAATCCACAAGTAATCTACATCACTCCAGTCCACCAGTTGTTTTCTTGTGAAGCCAAAAGCTACATGTTTGTATAAAACCAAATCCAACATGAAGACATTTCTAATCTTGGCTTCTGGCTAAAATACGATTCCTCTATCCACAGTGAAAAAGTCTTCTTGTGTGAATCAGAAGAGAAATATGCATGGACCAACACACCAAAACAGTCCAAAACCGTTTTAAACTAATATGTGGGTGGATTTTGATGTGAAAGGACAACAGGGGATGAACTTTTTACTGGAGGTAGCCTTTATAATGGATTACGAATTTGGCCAGAAGTGGCAGTTTAAAGTTAAAAGATGGATTTTTTCCTTACAAGCAACCAGCTTTTCTCTTCTCAAGATGTTAATTGATGGACTGGAGTGGTACGTATTACTATATTATTGTAATGTTTTATCAGCTGTTTGGACTCTCATTCTGACGGCACCCATTCACTGCAGAGCATCCATTGCTGAGCAAGTGATGTGATGCTACATTTCTCCAAATCAGTTCCCATAAATAACAAACTCATCTACTGGGTGAGACATTTTCAGCAAATTCCATTTTTGCGTGAACTATTCCTTTAACTACTTTAAATTATGAGCAACTTGTGGCTTGTCAAAATACAACTTCTGAATGCTTACAATGTAAGCTGAACTTAAAGATCAAGAACACAGCAAACATGGATTCACGTGTGATTTCTACGTTGAGTCTTGTGTGTTTTGTTGAAAGATACCACTGGAACGTTGTTCTTATCAGACTGTCTCTCTTGCTCCCTTTATAGGGCATATTTTTTTCAGCTTTCATTTTGTGACGCTATATATGGGTAAAATCAGCTCCTCTGCTGCAGTACCGTCCTCTCTGTCATCACAAAACATAAAATTAAACAACTTCTGCCACACACGAAGATCAGTGTCACCACTGCAAGCTGGAACGGTTTGTTGTCCTGGGTCGCTCTGCTGTCAGTATAAACCTGTGGCTGTTCTTTATTAAAGAAATGTCAAAATAATCACCTTATTCAAGTACACTTGAGTAGAATAACAGTTTTTTTGTTGCTGTTTTTTTACTTGAAAGTGACCATCTGTCTACATATCATTAATTTGCCTCATGAAAAAGAGTACTTGCAGACAATGTATTATTTATGAAATAAAATCCCACTTAGGTGACATAAAGAGAGACAATTTGATTGTTCTTAACACATTTAATTACACTTTTAAAAAGTGCACTTTGCAATAATGTCCAATTTAAAGTTTTACTTTAAAGTACATTTAAATCATTACGTTTTAGTAAACTTTTGACATGCTTTAAAGAAGTACACTTATTTTGATGTGTTGACTAGCCTACTAAATTACATATTAAGTGTTGGATTTGAATTGTAGTGTTTTAAATTTAATATATTTTAAATGTCCTAAATTGCGACCATCATTACAAATATATTTATTACATCATTGCATTACACTGGAAATACCAATTGAGTAAATTAATTGTTTTTACCATAAAAAGCGAATTTAAAAGGCAACAGAAATAATTATGAAATTACTTATAAAATATTCTAAAGTCCTACTTAAGTGAAAAAAAAGCAAAAAGCATTTGAGCGCTAAAGTTCAGCTAATTGCATTTAATTTACATTTTAACATGCAACATGTGTCCAAAAACATTACATTCAGTTTACAATTTAGTACATTATTTCTATAATAAGTACTCTTTTTAACAGAAGCTATCATAATTCAATAGACAATATATGAAATTTAGGTAGTTTTAATGGTTTTACCTGGAGATATAAGAGTATATTTTTCTAATCCTGTCTAAAATGTTTATGTTGTTTATTTTTGCTTCTGTGCTGTGACTGATATTGCTTTGGGCAAGCTAACACACAGCTGGCATGCGTTACTGTAGGTTATTGTTGTAGCGCTGACATACAAGTATGATGCATGGCTTTTTCCTAAAACAGTTAAGCATGAACCTCGCCCCACAGCTGATTTCATTGGTCAACTAAATAATGCAGTCACCTGTGAAGAAAAGATCATACTAATGGATTAAAACACACACTTTACTGGTTTGAATCATGCAAGTAAGTCAAATGTAAGCCGGTTGACCAGGAAAAAAATAAAATATGAAAATGATTTTAGTAAATTGCTTGCTTTCCATTGGTTCGTCCAGTTCTGATGTTAACATTGTACTTGCAAACTCAGTTGCCGCACATAATATGTTTGCAATCCAAGAAGCTCAAGTTCATATACAAAGCTCATTTATTTTTGAGTGTTTCAAGAGATAAATACTTGATAAAGACAACACCTCTAAGGTTCTCAAAACCACAAAAGTATTGATCTACCATTAAACAAAAGCTGGGTTAAAAAAGGCAAGGGTTGATATGTTTTATATAATGTGCTTTATATTTTTAAATATGCTTATTTTTAAAGAAGTACTCTAAAACAGGTTCTGATTATACAAATCAATTAATGAATAGTGGGTCAATTTTAATTCCATGCTGACTTGGATATCTGTAAGTAAAAGGTATTTATAAATTATTATCAGCCTTTTTTTTTTTTGACAAAGGAATGAACAAGATGTTTAAGAAATTACATTGAAAAGATGTGCACTTACATGACAAAGCCCAAATAGTAATTTATTTTAATTTTTTTACTTTTTTTTTTTTTTGGACATGGGAGTAGATCCCTATATAATGTGCACCAGCCTTCTACTAATTAATATAAAACAATATTGCTATAGGAAGCATATAATTGTTGCTTTCAGCCAATTGATTGGTGAATCTGTAGGATTTTCTCAACCCATAATAACGTAATTTAGGCAGGAAAATGTATATTGTTTTTTCTCACTCTTCTTGTAACTCATAAGCACTATCACATCACCCTCTCTTTCTGCCTTTTTTTTTTTACTGCAGAATCAGGAGCATAGCGTTCCTGTCACTCAACTACATGACACGCGCAATGGTAAAGTCATGGGTTTTTTTGTATTGTAAAAGAACATCTTTATTACATTCATTCAAAGTAGCATTCAACATGATACATAGTACAGCACCAATAACAAACTCCAAGTTAATTGGTATGTATAGCTTCTATATAAAGCATGGGCAAACACCTTTAAGTGGTGCTGTGACGCAGGTGTGAAGGGGATTTAACCAGCGGCAGGAAAAAATAAATAATAATAAATAAATAAATAAATAAATAAATAAAATAAAACTATTTAAAATTAATAATTGCTCACATTTTGGCTAAATAATTATTATATATGTATAAAATACCAACTATTTAAAATTATTTTATTTCCTTTATGTTTTTTTTTTTTTTTAATATGTATGCTCCTTGGGCGCACCAATGCGGAGACGCACAATTCAGATTTCCAAAAAACAAAACTGAAAATGCACGTCACGAGCAGGAGGATGCTGGAGTGACACTAATGAATGTTCTGTCTGTGATCGTCCTGACCTGTCAGCTGCAGGACCTGTGCGAGCCACACGAGCGCGAGAAGCCCGACTCCGCAGCAGCAGAAGCGTCGGAACGGCCGCCGTCTGGCGCTCCGCATCACCGCCTTCATCCCGCTCCGTCTGTTCGGCTCCCGCCTCTGAATCAGAACATGACCGCCGAGGATTCCTCCTGCTGGAAGGCGGGGCTGATAACTACCTTCTTACTGCACTAAACTTTTTAGTCGTCTTGCTTTTCTTCATCACAGTCACCACTGCGCTGCTGCGAACTGTTTGGACGCATCGCTCATCGAACCGCGCGCGCGGTCCTGTCGTGTACACGCGCAGGTATCGTCTGCTTCAAAGCGCGCAAATGTGCTCATATGCCATTGGTCGTTGTAAATGGTACCCTCTCCCTTTCTGTCTCTCTCTCACACACAAATCACTGAGCTGCCACTTGAGGGCGGCTCTTGCCATTAGTTGTGCTGTGATCGTAGACGACCAAAGTGAAAACACTCTGAGACTGACAGACTGGGACGGAGCGGTAGCTTTTCTCTCTCTCCCCATGGCATGTTTGATCTCTCTTTTTTGCTTTAAACTTATGAGCTGATGAGCTGACTAACATACTAACAGCTGACTAACACTGAATAAATAAGCTTTCCATTGATTGTTTATTAGGATCGGACAATATTTGACATCTGAAATCTGAAAACAAAAAGCAAAAACAAATTCTAAATACTAATAAAATCAGCTTTGAAAGTTGTACAAATGAAGTTCTCAGCAATGCATATTACTAATAAAAAATGTTTGATATATTTACGGTAAGAAATGTACAAAATATCTTCATGGAACATGAATTTAATATCCTAATGATTTTTGGCATAAAAGAAAAATCAATCATTTTGATCCATTTTATTTTTATTTTTGGCTGTTGCTACAAATATACCCCAGCGACTAAAGACTGTTTTTGTTGTCCGGGGACCCATATATATCTTTAAAGATAATTGAAATAGAAAGCAAACAAGGCCCAGTTAAGTAACTTTATACCGATGTTCACCGCCAGGTGGAGATCTTTACTGTTTTATATTTGCACTTGTTCAGCTCCTCACTGTAGAGTGTATGTGATAATACATTTGAGGTATGCAATGTCATATCTTAATATTTTGGTCAAATATTTATCATACTATCTGATCATGAAGCCAAGTCAAGACATCCTCATTTTCCATTACACTGTGAAAAAGACCAGACAACAAACCAACAAACGTGTTTCCTGTTACAATGGTTGAGTCTTGTTTTGATGTTTTTCTTAGTTTTGAACACTTCAATTTAGTTTGAGAACTTTAGAGAAACCATACACACAGCTCTCGTGTTTCCAGAGCGCGCGATAAGCCACGACTTCAGCATGATGTCAGAGACATGTTTATCTTCCATGTTCTGGAAGATATCACCCAATACACTCGAGACAAACAAAGACAAAACCCAGAGCATTGTTGTCATCAACAGTCCACACTTAACAAACGTAACACAGAGAATGCCTTTGAATGCACTTAAGTTGGTGAACGCAGTTAAATTAATTCCAGCCATTTTGAGCGTGCATCTCTGCAAAACCTCCCGACCTGGATGAAGCCTTGCAAAGACAAGAGCAATAAAATAAATGGAAATAAAGAATGGAAATGAGCAATATTTTGATGTGCATTCTGCACATTTAATTGCTGCAATTTTAATTTAGTCACATTTAATATTTATGATTATTATTTATACTCATCAACGTTTACTCTCACCCATGCTATAGTTAAGCTGTGTGTGTGGGAATACTGCCTTGTGACAACAAAACTTTAAGTTTAGAGTTGTGTGCAAAACAATCATCTCAGACCCTGTTATATAATACATACAATTTAAGATGAATAGTTATGCGACTACCTTGAAACTGAGAAATTGATGATAATAGCGCTCTTGAATATTTCAGTGTTAAGTAATGAGTTCAAAGTATTATAAATGACACATTTCTGACACCAGCTCATACAGAAACAAGTTCAGTTTTTATTGCCAGGATCCCTCAGTTTCACAGATGCATTACATGATCAATCCCTATCAGTTAAAAGAAACGAGTACAGCTCCAGTGATCGCCATACCATTTCTCAGTGTGTTTTGACTGGATGGATTATTCCTGTCGGTCCAGTCATAATTCTCTCCCGATGTCGTAGACCAGTGTGCATAGTGTGTGGATCTGTGGTTTTCTGTTTTATGTAATAATACTTATTTATGAAAAGTGCCTGCTAACTACTGATTCTGTTCTGGGAGCTGATCATTTATGGGATCGGTAAGATACAATGCTATTATTGGCAGATTTGGCAATTTAGAACAGTCATTGACATAACAGTAGCTACTGTACTAACAGGGACTAAGCTTAATTTGTAAATCTGTCCTCGGGCATGACATGGCTAGCAACATGACATAAAAAAGAGCAACACATCTAAGAATGATCGCTAACAAAGTGGAAAATGCACATTCTTAGGAGTGGTTTGGATTTTCTGTAAGACGCTTTTAAATGCACAATCTGCAAATGCCACAGTCGTAGTGAAACGATGCAACATTTGACCGTTCATCTGCATGATTTGCTAAATTTGACTGTGGCTTTGTTCCAGAGAAAGCAGGACGTGCTTTAAAAGACCTTACAGATGCTTCAGTGCATAATATAAGCATCACTTTTAAAACAAAAGGACCGACATCTTGTAAACAACAGTAAAACTGAACTGTAACATAAAGCATTACTATATGTCGAAAAGCATTTATGGCTTCATAAAACATCATAGCATAAAAAAGACAGGGATTAGTTTGACATTAACAAACCTGTCCCTTTAAAATACATTTAATCACAGATGTGTTTGAAAGTAATTTAGTCTAAATGCATTCATTTTTTTTTTCTTCTTCTTCTTTTTTTTCAGAAAGGTTTTGCTGATGGAGTGTCCCGATCCAATCCATAAATAACAACGAAAGTTATTTTTAACTAGAAAACCACTTGGGTCACCAACAGCAGTCAAGAGTTAACATTTCAGCATCGAACACAAGGTAAATTCACAATACAGCTTTAACGATAATAATGAAAACAAAAACAAATAATGATAAAACTCTTAAGAACATGAAAAGATGGAATGTTACATAAGTTTCCAAGCAGCCACGGTTGAGTTCCCTTCCAGTGTAATTTCAGGAGTTTTCCACCCAGGAAAATGTCTTAACGATTGATATTATTCCAGTAAAACAAAATATGGCCACCTGCTATCATGTCATGCCTTAATATTATTACAATTTAAAATAACATAAAAAATAAAACATTCATTGGCTCACAAATTTGCATCCCTTCCAGTTCAAATATACATATCTAGCAATAACATCCACATTTTTTTTAAGATTAATAAGTTATTACATTTTTATAAATACATACACAGATACAGAAGGTGGCTTGGAAATTGCTCGTTCACAGCCTCCTACGATCTAAAAGACTATGTCGCACACAGATAAACAGGAAGTAGTTCTTTTACATTGCTCTTTAGCTAAGTAAATCCCACAGAATGCATTACCGATTGCATCAGTGTACTTCCTGTCCGCTTGCATTCTTCAAACTCAACACGTTCTCCACTAATGGCAACAACTAATCAGCAAACTCCGTTTTACACACATCAGAGGGAAGTAACACTTACTTTGTCTCTACAGAAGAATAAAGATATAGATTTCATGGTAACACATCAGAATCTGCTGGTACCAGGTTATCACAGTGACTCTAAAATAAAAGCATTTGAAGGGGAGAGGACATGGATGATGTACAGTAATGCTGAAGAATGGTTATTTAACATTTCGTTTCCCTTTGCGGTGGTGCTCAAGTCTGGCATGTTTGGTGTGTGTGTGTGTGCAGGCAAGAGTCCAGTCATTTTGCTCTTCTTCTCGTCACATTATCAGTGCACCTTTAGGTGAGGTAAAGAGTGATATTTGGGTGCACATATGAAAATAAAAGACAGTTTTATAAACATGTGCTGTCTCACAGTTTAACATAAAGCACTCTTGGAAATTTGTGTGAGAACAAAGTAGAACTGGTCTGGTTTGTCTCTTTAATTGTTGTGAGAACACTTGAATCAAATTGGTTGCAGTCTTCATAAATAGAAATGCTCTATTTTAAGTCATCCTTTCCTTAGTAACTTAACACTAAGAACTTTTTTCCTCGCAAATCAAGAGCTGTTCAGATTCAAAAAAAAAAATATCACGGCATACACTTTGTCCCATTACTTATTTCCGATTGGACAGTTCTTCAACTCTGAAAAGGCTAATCTGAAAACTAGCATCCCCCCGGGTATGTGTAATAATCATAAAATATACAAAACAAGTCCAGTGAATTATTCCAGTGCATTTGAAGCAGGAATTAATTTTAAACTAAAAATTTCAACAAAACAAAGCAATAGTTTTCTAAAACAAAAAACATTCAATTACCACAGAAAGTCATTTTGCATGGCCTCGCATTTTGTACACTTGTGAAAAAGACGTACACTTTTATAAAATATCATTACAGAAATCATACGCTTAAAACGAATAAACTTAAGTGTTAATTTTAATTAAATTATTAATTGCAATTAAATGAAAATAGTTTAAATTAATATTATAATTAAAGCAATTGCAGTTAATTTATACAAAAGGCCAAAAGCAGTGCCTTTCCGACCCACTTAAGTAGGATTTCTAACTTAATTCTATTGTCTTTGTTAGTACAGAAGATATGTACCGACAAGCATTTATGATAAACTAAAATATTGTGTAATTTCTAATGAAACTTATATATTTTTTTATTACGCATCTGTAAATTAGGGCTTTTAATATTTATTAACTTTAAATGTAATACTGAATAACACACTATGGTTAAAATTATAATTAAGTGCTTTGCATGTGCTTTAGTATATTAATAAACACATCAAAATAAGCGTACTTCTTTAAAGTACAACAAAAATGATTTAAACTGATTTAAAATATACTTTAAATGAAAACTTAAATTGACTTTATTATAACTTTTTAAAAGTGTACTTAAGTGTATTAAGAAATATAGTCAAGAAAGTGTCTCTTACAGTACCTTTTTATTTCATTAATATTATATTATCTGCAATTCAAGTTTTTTAAAAATGTACTTTTTTTAAGATTTGAAGTACACTACAAGTGCACATTCAATACAATCAAGTGCACTTCTTTTTCACAAGGGTAGTCACAAACAACAACAAAAACAAAAACTAGTTTACCAAATTGCACAAATTTGATGATTTTGCTCGTGGTGTTGTAACGTTAGCACATTCACTCTGGAGATGAGCAAGAAGCTTTTAACCAACTGCCAGCACAGAAAAGGGCTCTGTCTATTTCTGATACTGTGATGTTTAATACAGGGTTACAATTACACTGACATGTTAATAATTTTCCTCTAATATATACACTGAAGTACATGAAGCCACCTATATCAACACCAATAAGTTCTCTAGAATGCATTGCTCAGGATCTGGACACAATCTTTTGTTTGGGACCATGTATGTCACTATATAAGAATCGGATGAAAAATATTTAAAGATAATATGATTTTGAACATTTATTGTCACTAAATGTTTTCCAAAGTCTCTTTTAGCCAATTTTGATTAAGAGTTTTCTACGAGATCGGATCTTGCACCTGGCTATCGTTGTTAACGAGCTGTCACAGTGATGGGACAATGTTAAATCTAGCCCTGAAAACTTTTTAGGGTGCAACCGAGATGACTCTAATAGTAAGATTTATTTGAGTAAGAATGAACTTAGCTGATCAGTTCGTTTCGTGCATTTTTCTAGTAAGGCTCATCAATGTTCTTGTCACTTAAGATACATTTTTTAGGGATTTGCTAACATTTTCATTGGCCTTTTCATGCGTCTTCTGATCTTTCTTGCTGCCATGGTTTAGCCTTCGATGCTAGCAGGGTTTGTTGACGTTGCAGAGCAGTTCGGTGACTTTAATGAGCCGTGACACGGTGCTCTGGGACTCTTCCTGCAAGCGCTGGTTGTTCTGCCTGAGACTTTGCACCTCTGCTTGAAGCATTGCCTTGTCCTCTTTCTCCTGTGGGAGGCATGCAAACACAATCACGTTCAGGTCTGAGCGTTCTCACGCTGTATCAGTAGGACACATCCACGCCACATGAGGGTTTCCTATGCCTGAATATATCGATGGAATGACACACAGATGGCTGAAGCTGGGGAAAGGATGGCTTGCTTGATTTGCACACACAAACAAAATATGCCACACTATTACATGCAATGCAAACATTGATCCTTAGATGCACAAAAAACTGATTATTACGCTGAGGTCCTGATTTACTGGAGGTTTGCATGTGTAAGCAGTGTCATGAAGTCTCTTCTGTTCAACAAAGCTGCATTTATATGATCAAAAATGCAGAAAAATAACTTTTCTGTGTTAATATAGTAAAATGTAATTTATAGCTGACAGCTTGTCAGCATCATTACTCCAGTCTTCAGGGTCACATGATCTTCAGAAATCATGCTCAATAAACATTTTTGATTATTATCAATGTTGAAAACTTTTTGCTGCTTAATATCTTTAAAGAAAAACATGATACTGTTTTTAGAAATAGAAAGTGCAAAAGCATTTACTTGAATGTATTTTGATCAATTTAATGCATGATTGCTGAATAAAAGTAATAATCTCTCTCTGAATTATGCATGATAGACTGAGAGAAAGTTATACAAATGTCGACAGGTTATTTCTGTCAAATGGATGCAAGACCAGCTACAAAACTGAGGGGTGTGCTTATTTTTCCACAAAATAAATTTTGAATGAATGTCTGTATATTTTAGATTGAACAAGCAAATTAGTAAATCAGGACCTGCATGCAAATTAGTTCTTGATTTCAGCAAAAAAATAAAAACAAAGCCCAAAGTGGCATCAGACATGCTGCATCAGTCACATGAAGCATTAGTTAAGCGCTTGACATTCTTGAAAAGAAAAATACATGCATTTTTCATAGTTTTCATGCATGCTGAATGATTTTAACGCCTAAAAACACTGAAAGAGCAATGATGCCTCTAAACATGGCAGCAGTTGACAGTCGACTGTTATCTGTGCATGTATTGTAATGTTCATAAGGCCACACTTTTCTCTCAAGGTGACCGAAGTCTTCAGTAAGCTATGATTTACCTAGATGAGTGTGCTGGAAAACTGTGGGACATTATGCAGTCAACCATGCTCACCCTCGCTTTCCCTTCCTGACCTTACGTGGATAATGGGATCAAACAAAGGAGAACTGAGACCCTGGATCAGCTAGAATACTCATCCTGACTCAGAGACCTGCACATGCACTTCAGTCATACAGGTGTAGGTTAATGTTAATGGTCTGCAGTAATTATATTGTGTGTGTGTGTGTGTGTACTATGACACGCCTACTCTTTGTGCTTTTACCAGCCAATCAAAATTAACCTCAAATCACTCCATTTCCTAACATCCTATGTAGCAGAGGAGCAATAACAACAAAACTGTAAAAAGTGTAAAAAAGTGTAATTATATATTTAAGTACTGAGCAATATTAATCAACAAGACGGGTATAGGGTTAGGATTAGGGTTAGATTTGAGGTTAGTTGCATGTCATTATACATAATGTACAGTGATTCCTACTGTAAGTAGATGAAATGTGTAACAATAACACTAAAATAAAGTGTTATAATTATTTTTGTATGTTTATTAGTACAACATATTCTAACTTAACATTGTGTTTTAAAACTGCTTTTCCAAACCAAGAAATTGAAGGTCGAGTCTTTAATCTAAACGAACAAATCCCTGTTAATGAAGACACTTTACCATTAGTTAATGTTAGTCAGTGCAATAACTAACTAACATCACTTCCTTCAAGGAATAGTTCACTTTCAAATGAAAATTAGCTCAGTTCATCCAAGATGGAGATGAGTTTGTTTCTTCATCAGATTTGGAGAAATGTAGCATTGCATCAGTGTCTCATCAATGCATGCTCTGCAGTGAATGGGTGCCGTCAGAATGAGAGTCAAACAGCTGATAAACACATCACAATAATCCACACACCTCCAGTCCATCAATTAAAATTAATCGATTTGATTGAAACCCATCATTAAAATGTTTTTAACTTCAAACCATCGCTTCCAGCTATAATATGAGTCCATAATCGATAATACAACTTCCTCCAGTGAACATCCTCCACACATCTTTGTTTAGAGCTTGTACATGGTGCTTGATCTGCGCAGATTTCTCTCCTGATTCAGAACAGACGGCTGTTCCTTGAAGAAAGCAATTATATGTATAGAGAACTAGTGTTTTATGTGATTTAAAATGTCTTAAGTATGGATTTCATTTTAAAAACATGGAGCTTTTCTCTTCTAGAGACATTAACTGATGCACTGGAGTGCTGTGGATTATTGTGATGTTTTTATCAGCTGTTTGGACTCTCATTCTGACGGCACCCATTCACTTCATTGGTGAGCAAGTGATGCAATGCTACATTTCTCCAAATCTGATGAGGAAACAAACTTTTCAGCAAATGTTTATTTTTGGGTGAACTATTTCTTTCAGCTATACTTTTCCATCATCTTGTTGTAGATCAAGTGAGAAATGTCAAACACGTTGTTGTTGTTGTTGTTTTTGTTACTGATTAAAATCTGAGTAAAAATCTCATGCTCTACTTGCCTTAACTGCCATTGGTGGGTTAGTGTTGAGAGTGAGCATGGCTTGTCCCTCCAGCAATCTTCTCATCTCCTCTGTTCACCCTGCTCAATGACAAGACAGGTTTCTTTTGCTTGTCCCGCCCTACCTCTACAGTCCCTCTGTGTGATTGGCTCTGTGAAGTAGCAGTGGCTCTTTGAAGAAGCGAAGAGGGCAAGGACTGGACAGGGCAGATATACAGACAAGGATGGGTGGATGTATTGAATGGGAGATAATTGAAGGGGTTACAGTGTGGGAAGAGTGCTGCGACAGAGAGAGCTGTGATGTGACAAACCCACAGAGGACAAAGTACCTTTTGGAGGTCGTCCTGCAGGCGCTTCAGCATGGCTTCTAGCTGGGACACTTTCTCCTCAAGGTGACCAGGCGAGTCACTGCGAACGCAGGGAGAGAAAGAAGAACACCAAGAAACACAATGATGTCCAGTCATAACGGTTTTTTAAAAAAGTAGTAAAAAATACAGTAATATTGTGAAATATTATTGCAATTTAAAATAGCTGTTTTTTTCTATCTGAATATCTGTTCAAATGTAATTTATTCCTGTGATGCACAGCTGCATTTTCAGCATCATTACTCCAGTGTCACGTGATCTTCCGAAATATTTCCAATAAACTGATTTGCCGCTCAAGAGACATTACTGATTTTTATCAGAATTAAAAACAGTTTTTGCTGTTTAATATTTTGTAGGGCTGTCACAAATTATTATTTTGGTAAGTGAGTAATCAGTTGATTATTTTGAAAAAATTAAAATCGGATTAATCAGTTTATTTAATTTTTTGGTGGTAATAGACCTAAGACCTATAGACCTATTTTATATTAAAATAACATAATACATATAATATCAATGAGGCAATACTATTTTGTTCAAATAAAGTAACAAAGAATTTAATAGAACAACACTGTTAAAATGAATAATATACATGATAATAATTATCGTATGAACAGTATGTATTATAACAAATGTCTCCAGGGGGCGCCAATGGACTGGTGATCAAGTCCTTGTTTATTACTGGCCAAACTACCTTCAGTTCAATTCAATTCAATTCAATTCAAGTTTATTTGTATAGTGTTTTATACAATACAAATCATTGAAAAGCAACTTTACAGAAAATTACATTTCTACAATAGTAGTAGCTTATTAGTGGTGAATGTCAGCTGATGTGCAAATGACTTTTCAGAAAAATTTATACAAGAAGTATGTTTTGTATGCAATTCAAATGTTTAATCTTGAATAACTGGCCACTGTTTTATGATAGAAATGCTACAGCCATTGTCATTTCTTTGAACAACAATGTGGACTTCAAAACATGCAAACTCTAGAAAAACTAAAACACACACACACAAAAAAACTGAGTACTGTGTAATCTAATGTCGAAGAGTTCATGGCACGGTCATCCTCACCTGTCCTTGACGTCTTTAAACCGGGTGTCTGTCTGACCTGACTGGTTGTCTGGGGATGCTTGTGATCCATCTCCTGACTTCCGGTCTGAAACCCAGCAGGAAATGACATCATTAATATTCCATCTTGTGGCAGTAAAGTATCTAAACCAGCATTATTACTGAACAGACTCAACTGACTCCCTCCAGCTCACACTTTCAGATGTTCAGACACATTTCTTCAGCTGAAAATTGCCATTTCTCACCTTCTCGAGACAAAGCCTCCAGAATGTTCCGACAGGCGTTGGCCAGATCAGAGATCGACTGCCACTCTTCCTCAGACGAATCTGTGGTCTCTGAGAGAACTGAAATCAACAAATATATATTGTAAAATGTCTTTGTGGAGAGTATTTAGCATTTATTATTAGAAATACAACTATTTGAAAATCTGAAATCTGAGGGTGCAAAAAAAAGAAAAAGAAAAAAAGAGAATCTAAATATTGAAAAAAATCGCCTTTAAAGTTGTCAAAATTAAGTTCTTAGCAATACATATTACTAATAAAAAAATTACATTTTAATATATTTGCAGTAGGAAATTCATGGAACATGATCTTTACTTAATATCCTAATATTTTATGGCAAAAAAAAAAAAAAAATCAATAATTTTGACCCATACAATGAACAGTATTTTGGGCAATTGCTACAAATATACCGCATCTTCTATTCATGTTGATTTTCATTTTTTTTTTTTTTTTTTTTTGTGCTGACAGCCACATTTGCAACTGTTTGGAGCTTAGTGGAGTTCTCTCTTCATCTCTTAAGACTGAAATTATTGTTCTATGCTTCAACAAATACATCTTGGATGTTTTTGGATAACAAGATTTGTTTATGGGTTATGACCTTCTCTGTTCTCCATTACATTCAGTCCCAATGCACTTATTTTTTGTCATCCTGGGGGTCTCTGGTTACAAATTGGCCGAATCACAGCTATTGCTGTCTGTGTAGATGCAACATGAGTTACGCTGGAGAGACGTATGGCACAGGATACACTTTAACCACTGCAACTATGCAGAGCTTACAGCATGAATCGGGCACAGAAATATAAATAAGCCTTTAGTCTGTTTTTAAACATGAATATAGCATTTGAAATCATTCTATAAATTAATAACACTTTTTAGAGTTCATGTGATCATCTAAGTGAAAGGCATGGTGAAGGATGTATGATGCCTAATTTGGAAAATAGTACAGATTAAAAGAATGAAATGTAATGTTTTCTGACACTTTATTGCATGTTAATTACAGTTAAATACAAATGCATTATAGTTTACATTTATATTTAATGCGATAAACTGAAATTTAGAGTGATTTCTGACCCACTAAGAAGGACTTACATCTTACATCTTTATATGTAATTTCATCATTATTTCTATTGCCTTTGAAATATGATTAAAGTACTGGTGAATGTACTGACAAGCATTTAGGATAAACTATAATACAGTTATGGCCAAAAATATTGGCACCTTTGGTAAATATGATCAAAGAAGGCTGTGAAAATTCAACTGCATTGTTAATCCTTTTGATTATTTTTTTTTTAATTCATAAATATATATATATATATATATATATATATATATATATATATATATATATATATATATATATATATATATATATATCCTTCCATTGGATGATAAGAATTGAAAATGGGGGAAAATATCATTATGAAATAAAGGTTTTTCTCAAATACTTGCAGAAAATAGTTGAGTCTCTGAGTCAGAAAACCTTAAAAAAATGGTCAAACAGCACCTACATCACCATGTTGTTTTGGAGGGTTTCAAGAAAAATTCTCCTAGCTTATCCAAAAACAAACTAAAGCATATTCAGTTCTCAGACACGACTGGAACTTCAAATGGGACTGGCTTCTATGATCAGATGGAACTAAAAATGAGCTTTTTAGCAGTAAACACTCAAGATGGGTTTTTTGTGAACACCGAGATAAAGAGTACCCCATGTGTACAATGAAATATACTGCTGTATTTTTGATGTCAGGAGGTCCTGACTCCTGGACATCTTGTTTAGATTCATGGCATCTTTGATTCGATCAAATACAGATCTGACTCTGTTAGAAATCTTATAATGAGCCATGTTTGGATCTTCCAACTGTACAATAACCCAAACACAATCCTCAAAAACAACACAGAAATGGGCCACTGAGCTCAAAACCAAGCTTCAGCTATAGCCATTCCAGTCCTCTGACCTGAACCCTACAGAAAATGAAAGGAGTGAACTGAAGAGGAGAAGCTGGGAATCTGAAGGGTCTGGAGTGATTCTGGATGAAGGAGTGGTCTCTGATCTCTTGTCTGTTGTTCTCTAACCTCATCAGGCATTATAGCAGAACATTTAGAGCTGATAAACTGACAAATGAAGGTTCCAAAAAGTATTGAATAAAAGGGTGCCATTAATTGTGGCCAATGTGTATTAGAGAAAAACCTTTATTTCATAATGATATTTCTCCCCATTTTAAATTATTATTATCCAATGAAAGGTAACATTTTTTTTTTTTTATAAAAGATCAAAATGATTAACAATGCAGATTAATTTTCACAGCCTTCTTTGATTTTATATTTAACACCACATAACCATGTAGTAAGTACATGTAGTTAATTAATATTACTCCGTACTTAATTACATAATTATACTGGAACAAGTACACCTTAAAATAAAGTGTAAACGAAACTTATATGTCATGCATTTAAATATAATGGTAATTACTCATTTGTACTGACGAAGTTGCAATTTAGTACATTTCAAATATATAAACTTTTTATGTAAAAATTATAATCAAAGTACTTTAAATGCGCTTTTGTATGTTAGTCAACACATCAAAATAAGTGCATTTAATCATTGCATGACAAAATATTATTTAAACTGATTTATAATTTCACCCACATGCAAATATAACATATAACAGATAATAACTTTATATGTGAAAATAACATTTTAACTGCAGTTAGGCTTTGGAATCTTTTTGACAGTAACTTCTAACTCTGCTACGAACTGCACAATTTGAGAGGTGCTTCTACTGACAGTCTGTGTTTCTTGAGTATTTACACACATGCACACCCATATGCATTTTAAAGAAGGGCCTGGAAGATGTAACTGCTGAACAATCGAGGGGGAGAAGCACAGGGCAGAGGCACATAACAGATGGCCCAGAGACAGTGTCTTGATTTGAGGCCGTTTAATACCCTTATCCCAACCAGCCCCAGCCTAGCCCCATCTGCCTAAGCTTTACACTCATTTGAAAATGTCAGTGCCATTCAGGCCTTGATTCGTATCTTTAAAGGCTTGCTAAATTTGCTTATGGAGCGGAGGCTTGTCGTAGATCAGCTTATTTTTAAACAGGCAGCATTTACTGTAACAAAAGCTTAGAAACAAAAGAGACTGAAAGCAGGAGTAAGGGAAAATGAAACCTCCCAGAGGAAGAGGAGGAACAGAGCCTCCCTGTAGCTAAAGACAAACGAATACAAAAGAAGGTGAGGTGATGAACATGGCAATATACTAACACAAAAGGTTAGTATTAAATTGATTATATCATTCATATATATATATATATATATATATATATATATATATATATATATATATATTACTATGTAATTGCTAACTACTGAATTATCAATAGTAAGTGAACTGTTGGATTTTGCCAAATTGGATTTAGTGTCACCAATAACTTTTTATTTTATTTCTATCGGCATTTAGCTTGAGAAAGTTGCACGAAAACCAGGCTTTGATTTAATCTTTCAGTCCAAAAGGGAAGAAGAACGAAGAGTAGAGGCTTGGAGGACAAATAGAGCTGGATGTTATCTGCATAGCAGTTGAAATTAATACCAAATATCTTAAACATATGACCAGATGATAATAAATAAAAGAGGGCCCAAGACAGAGCTTTGAGGAACGCCAGTAGTAACAGATAAAGAATATTACCTAAAATGTATCTTTCTCTCTCTGAAATGGACGTAAAATATTCAAGGCATGTTTTCTACATTTGTTTTTAGTTAAAACAGGTAAGAATGTGTCACGTTTGGTGATACAGGAAATACAGAGAGAGCCAAATGCAGGTGTGAGATTTTATTTGAAGGGCAAATCCAAAAGGGTAAACAGTCCAGGCAGGGTCAAAACCAGAATATCCAACAATATAACAAACAAAAACAATAACACATGGCAAGAGCAGACTCAGGAAAGTATCACACATAAGACAAGGACTCCGTGACACAGACTAAGACAGACCGGGTATAAATACACAGAAGGGTGATGAGGGAACTGGAGACAGGTGGGGAACAATCAATTAACTAAAAAAACGAGGAAGGTGACCAAATAAGGGAACAGGAAGTGATAAGGTGACAGACACCGTGAGAAAGGAGGACATCTAGTGAAACCCCGGGGAACACAACCCAGACACTGTGACAATACCCCCCTCTACGGAGCGGCTCCCAGACGCTCCACGATAAACACAAAACAGAGACCAGGAGGGAGGCGGACAGGTGGAGGCTTAGGGGGAGGGACAGAGGGCCAGAAAAGAAAAACATGGGGAACAGGCACCAGAATGTAAACACAAAACAGGGAGACCAGGAGGGAGGAGGACCGGAGAAGGTTCAGGGGGAGGGACGGAGGGCCAGACTAACAGAGGGGAACAGGGACAGGAGGGAACACAAAAACAAAAAGCAAAAACAACAACATGAAGCCCCCCAGGGCGGAGCAGAAGACCACCACATCCTTGTGGTCGACGCCAGAGTCCTCCAGGGTGGAGCGGAAGACCACCACAACCGTGTGGTCAGGGGGGAAGGCCCCCAGGGTGGAGCAGAAGACCACCACAGCCATGTGGTCAGGACCAGATCCCCCCAAGGCAAAGTAGACCTCCGTGCAGCCGGATCAACGGGACGACGAAACTCTGGTAATCCCCTGGTGTCCTTACTGGACTCCAGAAGATCAGTGCTGGCCTGACACTGCTCATGAAGATCATTGTTGACTTGTATTTGTACATGAAGATCATTGGTGACTTGTATTTGTACATGAAGATCATTGGTGACTTGTATTTGCTCATGAAGATCAATTATGACTTGCCTTTGTTCATGAAGATCAGAGGTGACCTGCCTTTGTTCATGAAGATCAGAGGTGACTTGCCTTTGTTCATGAAGATCACCGGTGATTTGACTCAGTCCTTGAAAATCACCAGTGACTTGACTCAGTCCTTGAAAATCACAAGTGACTTGACTCAGTCCTTGAAAATCACCAGTGACTTGACTTGACTCTGAAAGGTCAACGGTGACCAGCCTAGTCTCTGGAAAGTCCATGGTACCTAGCCCTGGCTCTGGAAGGTCATCTGTGACTAGCCCTGACTCTGGAAGGTCATCGATGACTAGCCCTGACTCTGAAGGATCCACGAACACCTGACTCGACTCTGGAGAGTTCACTGTAACCTGACTCGACTCTGGAGGGTCAACTGGAACCTGACTCGCCTCTGGAGGGTCAACTGGAACCTGACTCGCCTCTGGAGGGTCAACTGGAACCTGACTCGACTCTGGAGGGTCAACTGGAACCTGACTCGACTCTGGAGGGTCAACTGGAACCTGACTCGACTCTGGAGAGTTCACTGGAACCTGACTCGACTCTGGAGAGTCAACTGGAACCTGACTCGACTCTGGAGGGTCAACTGGAACCTGACTCGATTTATTTATTTTTTTGCAGGTGTGAGATTTTATTTGAAGGGCAAATCCAAAAGGGCAAACAGTCCAGGCAGGGTCAAAACCAGAATATCCAACAATATAACAACCAAAAACAATAACACACGGCAAGAGCAGACTCAGGAAAGTATCACACATAAGACAAGGACTCCGTGACACAGACTAAGACAGACCGGGTATAAATACACAGAAGGGTGATGAGGGAACTGGAGACAGGTGGGGAACAATCAATTAACTAAAACAAGGAGGAAGGTGACCAAATATGGGAACAGGAAGTGATAAGGTGACAGACACCGTGAGAAAGGAGGACATCTAGTGGAACCCCGGGGAACTCAACCCAGAAACTGTGACAGAATTATTAATTTCAAGACCACAGCGAGATTAATCTAGATTAAAAAAATTAATCTATGCCCACCACTAGTCAAAATCAAATCAATTTGAGCGTGAATTACACCCATATGATTGTAACCACTCTAAGTTCGTCTGTCTTGGGAAAGCTAGTGTGTCTCAGAACCAGGTCCATTCGTTGATATTGGTGATATCACAAATTCCAGAAAATATTGATTGTAGTCCAAACAAGTCATTCGTTGTAGTGTTTGAAAAGCTTCTGTTTTTTATGCTCAAACATAGAATAACTAAAGTTGAAATTGTGAAAAAGCATAATAGTACCCCTTTAAATAAATAATCAATAAACTAATATAACACTACAGTACACAGTAATAAATGTTGTAGCATTATTTATCCCCTTATTTCTTTCTTTGATATTTTAAGTGAATGATAACAGTTGACAAATAAATCATTTGTGTATAATTATATTGGAGCCGTACATCAGGTCTTAAAGGTACAACAGCCTATAAATACATCCTGCTGTCATTAATACTAATAAAACAACAAAAGACAGTTTTGACAAAGATTAATCTATATTCAGTTTATACAGTGAACACTATGTACTGTTATTTTATACATAATTATTACACTGTACCTTTACAAATACTACTGTTGGACCTTATTTTATTTGTAATTTCTTTCTGTGTTTATCAATGGTTGTAGATTGTGTAATTTGTTCTTATTTTTTATAGTCTTTAATCATGTTTGTATTTTCTTAGTTAAGATAGTAGTTTTTGTTGTAGGACTGAATAAGTATTTAGCTTTCATAGAAAGCAAAGTTAAAATTAAATATTATTTTTTTTAAACCCGATCCAACCCGTGACTCAAAAACCATAATATGATCACAACCATAAGTTTTGTGATCCATTGAACAATTAGTTTTTATGTTTATATTTTCAGTTTTTAATTGAAATGTTTGTAATTTGTTGTTTTTGTATTATTGATCTTATTCATTCTTATTTCAGTTTTAGTTATTTTACTATTACAAGTTAAACTAAATGAAAAATATAAATTTTAAATACTGAAAATAAAAAAAAAATAAAACTATAAATTTTAAAAATATAGATTTTTAATAACTATATATATATATATATATATATATATATATATATATATATATATATATATATATATATATATATATAATCTGTTTAGATTTGTACACATTCCAGCCTTTAGATTAAATGAAAGAGCTCCTGCTGTTTTTCAGTTAATTAATTCGGTTAACAGAGGTAAATCTCTCACAGTTTAATATATCTAAAGATTCCATCTATACTTGTGGAAACTACACTTATAGATTACCAATGAAGCTGAAATAAAGCTTTAGATGTTTTGAAGGCACACAGTCACTGTGGAAGCACTTGTGAAGGAGTATTTAATAACCCACTGCAAATAATGGTCTGCTGTAGTAACAGTGGTCTGAACCTATAGCATTAACTATATCAATCATTTAAAAATAATACATTTACCCTGTTTTTGCGGTAACATTAAGAATCACTTACTTTTGGTGATAGAGTTATGGAGGCTCAGGGCTCTGGAGTTTCTTTCTGCACTTTCCATGCAGGAGGACCTCATGGTCACATCACTGACCGACGGCGTCTCCTCAGGCCCCAGATCACACACAGACTAGAGAGAGGACCAATGATTCAAGATTCAAGATTTTTATTCGTCACATACAAAATTATATATAGCATATATAACCAGCAGTGAAATGTGAGTAATGAAACCATCAATGAGTAGAAGCAGTAAGATGACCAATAAACCATGATAAATCTATTAGGCAATATAGTCATTTTGCTTGTTATTAACCCTCAAATGTATTGTACTGGCATATATGTATGCAGCAATTATGTATAAAGTGTAATACAGAGAATTAAATGCTACAAATTAAATGTTCTTTGTATCATTAAATCCTTCATTTACATATGAATGTACATATGTAGGCCAAGTCCGTTATTATTAAAAAATGCTTAACACTGAGTTCAAAACAAGACTCAAAACGACCAATTAATCAATAAAAAAATCAAATAAGTAATCGCATCAATCAGTCAATCAATCAATCAATCAATCAATCAAATGTTTCCTGCATTTTCTTGTTGGATTTCATCATAATTTCTCTTTTATCTTGAGTATTATCAATTAATTCATTTGAATTTTATTTTATGACTGCAAACCAAAAAAGTTCAAATAATATATTATGAATGTTAAGTTTGGCATTAAAAAAAAATGTTTTACAAACAAAAACTCAAATCAATCAATCAATCAATCAATCAATCAGTCTGTCTGTCAGACAAATAAATAAATATTCCTCTATTTTCTCATTATATACATTATACTTTCTCTTTCGTCCCACCAAGTACAGTACATTGAGTAATAAAACACACTTTATTTATTGTTTTTATTTTATTTGATGGATACAACCAAAGAGCAATAAATAAATATGCATAATTAATGATAAATCACAATTAAAAGAAAGCTTAAAAAAACTCAAAACAATCAAATAAATAAATAAATATTTCCTGCATGTTCTTATCATACTTTCTCTTTTGTCCCACTGAGTACATTTATTTATTTATTTAATTGTTTATACGTTCATTCATTTGAATTTGATTTGATGGATGCAAACCAAAATTATATTTATTAATTTAATTTATACATGATTTCTGATAAATTTTGTATCATCAAAAGCTGTACACCGAGTTAAAAACAAAAGACTCATCACAGCATTCAGCTAACTAACTAATAAATAAATCAACAAGTAATTATTACTCAATGTGCTCATTGGGACAAAGTATGACAAATATGAGTAGATAAAATGCAGGAAATAGAGGGAGTGAGAGAAAGTGATTTTATGAGGGGAAGAAGGGAAAGGATGAAGTGGGAGGAACAGAAGGGAAGGAAAGATGAAGAGAGAGAGAGTGGGAGACAGATCTGAGAGGTTAAAACACAGCAATCACTTTCCAAATACAGAGAGTTACACAGGCGGATCCATCGGATGCCCTCCGTGTGGGAGACACACACTGAACATCATGCCATGATTCAGGTGCTTCAGTGCACTGTGCTATTATGTGTCAATGCCCTTAATATTGTTTGTAAGTAAGCCTCATAGTTAGGCGTGTAATGATTCACTTGTTTCTTGGCAATCCGGCTGATGCATATGCACCAATTCTGAAACATGGATTTTTGAATCATGAATCATTTGGTTTTTGTTAAAAATGAATTTAAAATGATAAAAAACTAATTTTGATTCTGTAAATTATCATTAAAAAAATGTAAAAAAAAAATTCAGACTGAGAAATCCCAAGGAAATTTTAATTTTAGTTAAATTGTAAGTAAATTGATTGTTTTTTTCTTAAATATCTATACATTTTTTACTGTAAGTATATAGTTTTTATATTTTTTTTATTTTTGTTTATTCTTTTTTTCACTTTTAGTTATTTTAGTAATTGTTAAATTAAATGAAATTAGAAATGCTGGAAAAAAAAAGTTTACTTTTTTAAATATTAGATTTTTATTTCAGTTAATTATTATTATTATTTTTTGTTAACTATAATTACCCTGGTTTAAAAATGACCTTCATATGATTTTAAGCATTTTAAGTTGATTCTTGAACGAAACAACGATTCACAGAATGATAGGGAATTTTAGTCTTAGAATTTTGGTCTATTTCCAGAGCAAGAAAACATGGAAATGGAAATAATAATAATAAAAAAAATCTTTTTTTTTTCTTTTTTTTTAAAAAATCAATATGAAATAATTTCTTAATATTGTATTATAGTAATTAGTTTTAATTTTAGTATAGTAACTTAAATTTAATTTTATAATAGTCATTTTATTTGCATGTTTTTGTTTTTTCAGCTCAAAAATATTTTATTGATGCAAAAACCATCTGAAGTAGTTTGTCTTTTTCTTACCTAAGACACATTAAGATAATCATTTACATAACCAATCAATGCACTTAAAAAAAGAGAAGAGGTTGACAATCAGTTCATTCAATATGCTCTCCCATCGGCTATGAAACGATATAGTCTCATAATGAAAATAAAAAAGTGTGAATGACATACCTGTTCCTCTTGCTCCAGAGGCACTTTGGGTTTGACTGCCAGAATGAGGTCAGGGGTCTCGCCCCAAAGCTCTGAAGGGTTTTCATAGATGTGCCTGTTTGCTTTCTGCCCCACGTTATCATACACATGCCTGACAGACAAACACATTCACAGAGGAGAAACATTAGTTAAACAGAATAAATAAATAAATGATAGAACTGAATAAATATTATTTTACAGCATCCAAAATACTACTTTACTTTTGAATTAAATACAATGTTTGTGTTGTCTATTGTGCTTATAATATGAAAGCTTTCATTAAAGGGGTCGTGCGCATATTCTTGGTTACCATAGAAGTACACATTATCATACTTTAATAGTATTTATTATGGAAATAAGATATTTGAAGAGAATAAACTTAAATCGTAGATGTTAATTGTAATTTAATGAAAATAGATTGTAATTTAAATGTATGTCTATTGTCTTTTTGAAATATGGTTAAATACTGCTGAATGTACTGACAAGCATTTATGATAAATTAAAATATACTTTAATATCAATTCTGTTGAAACTAGTGTCATGCTGTTATTTGTAATTACACATTTAAAATAATGAAGTTGTGATTTAGTACATCTAAACATACTAACTTTATAGTGTAATATTGAATAAAAATAAAGTTATAAATATAATCAAGTTCTTTACAGGTGTTTTAGTATGTTAGTCAACACGTCAAATGTAGTTATGTAAAGCACAACAGAAGATTATTAAAACAACAGATTTACAATGTATTTTAACCAAACGTTGAAGTAAAGTGAATTTTTTTTAAAGTTAAGAAACAGTCATAGTTTGTTATTGTTGTTAACTAACACTAAAATAATGAAATGATTAAATAAGGGTTAGTAAATATTAGATGAAAACTTAAAGTTATCTTGAAAAATGTAGTAGATTTAGAAATTTAATTTTAGAAAAATATTAGCTTTAATAATTTTAGTGTAAAAATAAATAAATGTTGCCTTAGCACCTAACTGGAATAAAATAAGTTGAAATACTAAAATTAATAAATTTAAAGACAAATATATTACATAAAATAAAATAAAAAAGACATTGTTTCAGAAGTTATAAGCGACAATGCATTTTTTTCTTCTTGTTTTCTCCTTATGACAACTTAATTTTCTCGTTATCTCGACATAACCAGAGTTGTTTTCTCGTTATAACGACTTAATTTTTATCGTTATCGCGACATAACCACAGTTGTTTTGTAGTTGTAACGACTTAATTTTATTGTTATCTCAACATAACCAAAGTTATTTTGTCGTTATAACGACTTATTTTTCTCTTTATCTCAACATAACCAAAGTTGATTTCTCGTTATAACGACTTAATTTTCTTGTTATCTCAGACATAACCAGAGTTGTTTTCTCGTTATAACGACTTATTTTTTTATCGTTATCTTGATATAACCAGAGTTGTTTTGTAGTTGTAACGACTTAATTTTTCTCATAATCTTGACATAACCAGAGTTCTTTTTAAGTTGTAACGAATTAATTTTTCTTGTTATCTCAACATAACCAGAGTTGTTTTGTAGTTGTAACGACTTAATTTTCTCGTTGTCTCAACATGACCAAAGTTGTTTTCTTGTTATAACGACTTAATTTTCTCATTATCTTGACATAACCAGAGCTGTTTTCTCGTTATAAGTAGGGGAAGTTACTTCTTTAGGGGAAGTCGTGGCCTAATGGTTAGAGAGTCCGACTCCCAATCGAAAGGTTCTGAGTTCGAGTCCCGGGCCGGCAGGAATTGTGGGTGGGAGTGCATGTACAATTCTCTCTCCACCTTCAATATCCCGACTTAGGTGCCCTTGAGCAAGGCATTGAACCCCCAACTGCTCCCCGGGCGCCGCAGCATAAATGGCTGCCCACTGCTCCGGGTGTGTGTGTTCACTGCTCTGTGTGTGTGCACTTCGGGTGGGTTAAATGCAGAGCACAAATTCTGAGTATGGGTCACCATACTTGGCTGAATTTCACTTCACTTCACTTATAATGACTTAATTTTCTTGTTATCTCAGACATAACCAGAGTTGTTTTCTCGTTATAACAACTTATTTTTTATCGTTATCTTGACATAACCAAAGTTGTTTTGTAGTTGTAACGACTTAATTTTTCTCGTAATCTTGACATAACCAGAGTTCTTTTTAAGTTGTAACAACTTAATTTTCTCTTTATCTCAACATAACCAAAGTTGTTTTCTTGTTATACCGACTTAATTTTCTCGTTATCTTGACATAACCAGAGCTGTTTTCTCACTATAATGACTTAATTTTCTTGTTATCTCGACATAAAAGTAGTTTTCCCGTTGTCACGAGTTAATTTTCTTGTTATCTCAGACATAACCAGAGTTGTTTTCTCATTATAACAACTTATTTTTTTAGCGTTATCTTGACATAACCAGAGTTGTTTTGTAGTTGTAACGACTTAATTGTTCTCGTTATCTTGAGATAACCAGAGCTGTTTTCTCGTTATAATGACTTAATTTTCTTGTTATCCCAGACATAACCAGAGTTGTTTTCTCGTTATAACGACTTATTTTTTTATCGTTATCTTGACATAACCAGAGTTCTTTTTAAGTTGTAACGACTTAATTTTTCTCGTTATCTCAACATAACCAGAGTTATTTTCTCACTATAATGACTTAATTTTCTTGTTATCTCGACATAAAAGTAGTTTTCCCGTTGTCACGAGTTAATTTTCTTTAACTAAAACTAAAATAATGAAATGTATTTATTTATTATATTTTTTATAAAAATTTGATGAAATAAATATTTAGTAAATTAGGATCAGTAAATATTAGATGAACACTTAAAATTATCTTGAAAAATATTAGTTGTAATAATTTTGGTGTAAAAAAAATCTTTCCTTGGCACCTAACTGGAATAAAATAAGTTGAAATACTAAAATTTATAAAAATAAAATAAAAATAAATTAAAGACAAATATATTACACAAAATTTAAAAGGACATTGTTAAACTTCTTACACTACAAGTAATGCAAACTGAAAATACAAAACCTAGAAAAGTACTTTAAAATGCTAATAAAAACTATAATTACATATAAATTAACAGTGTTGCAGAAAGGTCCATTTGAACCCAGACTTAATCTGTTTGTAAAAGGGTAAACAGTTCATTTTTAGAGAGAAATCCGAAGCAGACAAACAGAACAGAGAGAACTGCATACTCTTCGATGATGTCCTGGTACGGAGCGTGTGCTTCTAGCGAGTAGCTCCGTGTGAGAGAGACGGGGGTGTCTTCAGGGCTCTGGTTCTTCATGTTGTCCTGCAGGGAAGTGGCCCGTAAGAGAGGCAGACTGGGTGGAGAGAGCAGCGAATCAGTTTCCATGGGCTCTGGAAATCCAATCTCCTGCTTTAGAGTTTCACTGTCTGTCATCTTATTTTCAATCTGTTTCTTCTCCTCTTTGTCCCCTCCACCGCCATCAACTTCATCGTCGTCGTCATCCAGAACCCAGGCCTCGCCTGACTGTCCCTCTCCGGATTTGCTCTCCGCATCCTGGATGGCCTTCTGGTAAAGCTCAGAGAAACTCCTGAACTCAGACAAACACAAAAACAATGGGAAAAGAAAGTGAAGAACAACAGACAAAGTTTGAGCTCATTTATTTCAGTGTACACATTTCACTGTTAGTCATGGATGAAAAGATCAATCCTGCTATTTTGGTTTTCTTTTTTGAAGTATATTACATAATAAAAGACTTACATAAATCATGCTGAGTAAGTCGCTGTATATAGGATTTGAAAAAGTGCAGTTTTAACCCATGATCTGTGTGTGTGTTGGTTTGGATCAATAAGCATTACGAGAGTTGAATGACATTTGAGCAGATGGTGAAACACTGGTCACTTCTTATAACAATTCATTTATTTGCTCCCTCCCTCTTTCTATCCATCTGTTTCCCTCCCTACGGACATATATAACAAAATATACAATACAAATACATAGGTGCAAATATATACTGATAGATAAGGCATTATATTAATTGTTAGTCCACAAAAAAATGTTGTCAGCCTAATTATTTTCACTATCATTCAGCTGAGGGTCTTTAAATAAATGAATAAATAAAACATTTGTGGAATTAAACTGCTCAGAAATAACAGTAAATATATTAATAATGTTACAAATGATTCTATTAAAAGAATCCTTAAACATGTATCACAGTTTAAGGAAAAAATTCGGCGTTGGTTTATGGAATCTTGTTTCCGCCACGGGATAAAAAAACAACAACAAAAAAGAAACATTTAATTGCAATTTTTAATTTGTGATATATAAGAAATAAATATATAAATTGTGTGATAACAAGTCACGTTACCATTTTTTTTTCCGTGGTGGAAAAATAATTAAACAAAAACGAACGGAAAAAAAACAAAACATGAGATGTAAACAGAGAATTATGAGAAAAAAGAGAGAAAAAAAGTCAGAACTGCACGGTTTAAACTCATAATTCTGAGGAAATCTATGAAATTCTGTGTTTAAACCTTGCATTTCTTAATTGTGAAGTAAAAAGTTGCAATTACCTCTTTATATTCTGGGAAATTCCCAAAAATGGGATTTCATTTTGGGCAGTTTTTCTTTCAAAAACATAAAAAACGTAAACTTTTTAGCGGTGGTTTTAAACGGGATACACATTACATTTACCATTATTAATTACATGATCAACAGCACTCCACTCCCACAGCCCACTTTTCTCTCAAAATCACTGCAGTGTATGCATTCTTTACCTCATCTCTCCATTTTATCCACCTTCCTTCAAACACAAATAACCGTCACCTCTATTACCTGCGTGGTTTTCCGTTCTCGTCTGGAGGTATGACTGTGATGTGGATCTTTTGAGCCGTACGGAGGAGTCGGCTCCGCTCTTCCAGGCTGAGGTGCACCAGGACCTGCCCACAGAGACGAACCACACGAGCCCCCATCTGCAGCCCACCGCTCTCCGCGTATCCGAACCGCTGGAGCTCTGTTACAAATCCTTCCTCGCTCATCAGGAAGCCCGGCTGGCCGACGCCGTCCCGCAGGGGAATGACCTCACGTGCCTCACAGCCTCGAGTCACCAGCTGCGGAGAAATTCAGGAGCATCAGGTTAAAACAGCATACAGCATATCATAAAGAGATCCAAGTCGTAACCCTGAGCACTGAATCAGTTTCATTCATCACAGGATCAGATATGCCACTGTAATGGCTCATTAAATAAAGTAAATTGTAGATCTGTGCTGCTCGAGCCACAAACTGATTCAGACAGTTCAGTGTGATTCTGTGAACTGGTTCATTCAGTTCACTTAAAAGAACCGGTTCAAAATAATGATTTGGACATCACTCTGGACTGTTTGCCTGAGGCTCTGGATTACAGGTAATAATTAGGAATGGGTACCGAAACCCGGTATTAAAATGGCCCCGGGGCTAAATTATGAAAGACCGTAGTATCAGTAAGATCTGACGGTATCGGTTCTGCTTTCGGTACTGGAAGGGAAAAAATGAATGTACTATGTATTTTTACTTAATAATGTTATCATGCACATTTTATCTCACCAAACATGTCTAATGTGCGATCATATTAAGATGATTGTCTGTGAGATCTTTCATGTGCGCTGCGGAGGCTGTCTGTCAGTCACACACACACACACACACACACACACACACACGCACACCACAACGAGCGCGGCGCACGCACAGACATAACAGTATGAAAACTCCAGCTTAATAATAAAGAGTGATGACGGCGAAGAGATTTGCTTAATAATGTTATCGTGCACATTTTATCTTACCAAACATAATTCTAATTTGCGATCATATTAAGACGTTTGTCTGTGAAATCTGCGAGATCTCTCATGCGCGCCGCGCACGCACACGCTTAAGGGGCTGTTCACATATCGTGCCTTTTGCACGCTCAAGTTCGTTGTTTCAAATGCAAAGTTTTTCGACTGCTAACACAACACAAAGTAACACAACACAAAGTACCGATAAGAATACCGTTAAAGTACCGGACCATTAAGCAGTATCGGTAAGAGTAGTAATACCGTTAAAACCTTAACGATACCCATCCCTAGGAATAATGTTGTAAATATGAATGAATGAATGAATGATGAAAAAATAATTAAACAAATGAAAAAAAAAGAAAAAAAACATGAGATGTAAACTGAGAATTCTTAGAAAAAAGAGAGAAAAAAAGTCAGAATGGCCAGGTTTAAACTCATAATTCTGGGAAAAAATCTGTGCAATTCTGTGTTTATAACTTTCATTTCTGAATTGTGAAGTAAAAAGTTGCAATTACCTCTTTATGTTCTGGGAAATTCCCAAAAATTGGATTTCATTTTGGGCAGATTTTCTTTCAAAAACATAAAAAACGTAAACTTTTTAGCGGTGGTTTTAAACGAGATACACATTACATTTACCATTGTTTATTACATGATCAACAGTACTCCACTCCCACAGTCCACTTTTCTCTCAAACTCAGAGAAACACAACACAACACAAAGAAACACAACACAAAGTACCGATAAGAATACCGTTACAGTACTGGACTGTTAAGCAGTATTGGTAAGAGTAGTAATACCGTTAAAACCTTAACGATACCCATCCCTAGTAATAATGTTGTAAATAATGTTCAGTTTCTTGCACAGACTGATTGTTTTGCTTCATAAGACCTCAATATATCGTCTGGATCTCCGGGTAATAATTTTGTCTTGAGTGTATATGCTTTTTTTATTATTATTATCGGTAGTGACAGTAGTCATTGACTTGCATTTTATGAATCCCCAAGGACCACGGTTTCAGCTAAAAAAAAATATTTCCTGTTCTACTGAAGAAAAAAACTTGGGTGGCGTGAGGATGAGTAAATTAACAGCAATTTTTCATTTCCGGGTGAAATATTCCTTTAAATACATACAAACAGCAAGTTACACATTCTATTAAACATGAAATTGGAAAGTAGAAAGGCTGAAATAGTGTAAAATCTTGTAAAAATGTACTCCAATATTTTCACGTATACATTAAATCTCACCTCCAGCCTTTGGACGACCTCCTTAATATCCTCAACTTGGCTTTCCGACATCGTGAGAGTAATCGCCTCGCCTCTCTCGTAGAAGATGTCCAGGGAAGGGCCACCCTGAGCTCCAGACTCAGTCACGGCCTTCCAGCCGATCACATCGCGGCAGCTGCAGTTGAATATGACGGTTCGCGTGGATCGCTCTATTAGCACGACCGACTCCGCTGACACACCGAGCAGACAGGACAGGCTCAGACCGTTGTTCTCGCCGCCCTGAACGACGGTGACGGCCCACACTAAAGCTCCTGCGCTGTGGAGCTCCGCACCTTTCGCTCCCTTCAGCTTCTCTTTGCGCTTCCCACCCAGCGACAGCAAGGGGAATTTGGTGGAAGAATCAATGGGCGTTGTGGTGACGTAGTTCTCCGCCAGGTCTTTCAGGTACTCCTGTCTCGTACGTGTGGCCATAGAGCGAAATTTCTCTGATTTCTCTGCCGCATTCTCTGCATTAATGGCTTTGGCGAGGAGAAAGTCCCGGAAGGCAGGAGAACGTGGGAAGCGTGCACCTTTAGGGAAGAGAGGACCAAAGAGAGGGATGTCCTTGGAACGAGTTACTGCAACTCTGAGAAGGGTGGAGATAAAGACATGTTACATTTGACATTTTATTAAAAATTTTATTTAAAATATTTTATTTTTCTTCGGCTCTTTTTGTCTGCTCTCTTACCTGTAATAGGTGTTTTCGGTGCAGGGCTCATGTACTCGGACAATGATGAACACATGCTGAAAGTGAGAACGGATGGCTTTGGGGGTGAAGGGTAAAGCACCTGGCTCCTGGAAGACTATAGTGATGATATCATTCCCTATGTGTCTCTTCCTCAGTAACTAAAAGAGAGATAGAGAAAAAAAAACATTCTGAATGCATTGTCTTAAATGAAAAGTGCAGTATACTAAAGCCATTGGACCCTTGTGAAAAAGAAGTGTGTATAATTCTACTGAATGTGCATTTGTAGTGTTTTTAAATATATTATATATATATATATATATATATATATATATATATATATATATATATATATATATATATATATATATATATAAAAACTGTAATATAAACTTGAATATAATATTAATGAAATAAAATGCCACTTAAGTGACTTAAAAGGAGACTGTTTCTTAACACACTTAAGTACACTTTTAAAGCACTTTTAATAATGTTGAATTAAAACTTTTTCTTTGACGTGTTGACTAACATACTAAAGAACAGGCAAAGTAGGCCTACTATTATACTTTTAACTGTCCGTGTTCCATATTACAATTAAAGTTAATACATTTTTAAATGTACTAAATTGCAGCTTCATCATCACAAATGTGTAATTACAAATGTATTTAAATACATAACCTACAAGTTTCATTAAAATGACATTAAAGTATATTTTATTCATTATACATGCTTGTCAGTACATTCAGCACTGTTTTAGCCATATTTCATAGACAACAGAGTTATGGGTTGCACTTTATTTTACAGTACGTGTACTTACATGTACTTATAGTCAACCTGTCCTCCAACCAATACGCTTGTATAGGTCGTTTTGTCCAAATCCCTGAAATACGACCCATCAGAGCGTATACTACAATTGCGCCCATATTGGCAAAAGGTCGTTTTCATAGTAATTTTTTATACTCTTTTATTTGCACTCTGATTTGCGTTTCGTGTAGCTCAGTTGGTAGATTATTGCGCTATACATTGATATGTAATCATGCCATCATGGGTTCGATCCCAGGGAACGGACATGCACAAAAATGTATATGCTCAATAAATCATAATTTAGCATGATTTCTGTGAGGGTTAGGTTTAGGGGTGGGGTTAGGTGTGGTCATTCGAACGAATAAGCCACCTACAGTAGTAAAATATGTAGGAAATACTGTGAGATCGGTGTAAAAAGCCCACACATTGCATTTAAATAAACGTGCATTTTGATTGGTAAGGACGTTATACGTCATTTCATGATGACAGAAGCAATGCGATACTGTCATTATTTTTACGCCCGCTAGAGGACACTTAACTTCAAAACGTAAATATAGGTCGTAATAAGGTGCTTGCACACGACCTTATATGGTCATTTTTGTTGGCGGACAGGCTCCTTATAGTGTACTTACAGTGTATTTATCTAAGAAAGTTCTGGTAATACAAGGTAACTACGTGGGGTAGGGGTAGGTTTAGGGGTAGGTTCAGGGTTAGTACCTAGTTATTACATAGTTATTGTAATACTATATTAAGTACATAGTATGTACATGAGGAACAGGACTGTAAAATAAAGTGCTACCAAGTTATGAAATTAATTGTAAATATGTACTTAAGTGATACTTAAGCTAGTCAAAAAAACAGCCTAGTTTTCAGCTAACTGCATTTAATTTACAATTAAATTATCATACATTTCCATTTAATACTAATTAACATGCAACTATGAGTCTGAAAACTCAACATTCAGTTCACACTTAAGTAAATTCTTTTAAAGAACTCTATTTCTGCAATAAGTATATATTTTGCACAAGGGGAGACACCAGGAGATTTGCACATGCAAATGAGGTCTCAATACATATCCCACTGCTGATTCATATCATTGCGCTATTGATATACTGTAAGGGCTGCTCAGTTTTTAATGGGATGTTCTAGGGTTGTGTAGATTACCTGTTGTGTATTGTTGGCTGTGTATGGAAGCATGGTGGAGACATGGAACATAACCTCGTAATCCTGGTAGCGAGTATACAGTGAGTGTGTACCAGTCGAGTCAGCTGCAAATAAACACACAAACACTATCACACATCAAAATCTGGTATTGTCACTCTCTGTACAGTTTTCTTTCTATTATTTAATCATAAAAATACAGTAAAAACAGGAATATTTTGAAATATTATTAGAATTTTAAATAAAAGTTTTGTTTAAATATATTGTCAAATGTAATTTATTCTTGTGAACAAAATATAAACACCAAGTTTATGTGTAAAACATATGAATTTACATTTATTTTTTCGTGGAACAATTATAAAAAAGAAAAGTAAACAATATTGTAATTACATTCTACTTATATACAACACATGCAATAACATTAAAACTATTGTACTATGGTGCAATTGTATGAAGACTGACTGCATGCTGAGTTTTGGTCTCACTTTTGGTGTCTAGTTGAGCTCTGTATTTCTCCCAGCCCTTGAGTCGTACTCGCTCTCCAAGAAGGTCCAGAAACTCATCGAACTCTGGTCCGGCGCTCTCATTGTTATACATATCCTCTTCAGTACTCTGTCCTGCTCTGCAGTACATAATGCCCACCTTATGCTGGAAATTCAACTTCATACACACATAAAACACACATTAACAGGGATGAAATTACAGTTACTTTACACACACAACATCATTCTTCCTCATTTTGTCACTAAGTCAGTTTCACATTGTAATCACATTGAATGCACAAGTGTAGGTGCAGCAACAGCATAACTGCAAAAGTATATATTACACTACGGTATATACATTTAACTTTTTAACATTATTTGTCAGTGCATTTATCAGATGCATTTATCATTCACTTTGCAAAAGCAATTTGTCATAGTCAACTAGATCATAGAGTCAACCAGGATCATTAGACAACTAAAATAGGAAGCAAGGATTAGAGGAGGAGAAATGCATTGAGGAACAGCACTTGTCAAGCCAGTTCGTGTGACTTTATGTTTGAAATAGGAGTTGCACCAACTCTCTCCCTCTCTATATATATTCACAATATAATATTTTAAGATGTCTGTTGCATCACTATTTCTAGCCTATCAGTAACTTGTAAACACAAGCTGTCAGTTGTGCAGAAGTACAGAAATCAGATCAACATAACATCTCTTACCCCCTGCTCATCCAGTTTGAGGAGCGTGTCTCTGACTTTAGGGGATGTTGAGGCTAGTCTGAGGCAATGTAGGTTGAGATCGGGCAAAATAAACTCCAGCAGTCTCTTGGGTGAAAGGCCGCGTGGCGTGGTGTGGCGCGCTGCGGAGGGAACAGACTCCTCCAGGATCGAACCTCTCAGGGTCTTCAGCTGCAGGAAAACAGCAGGGACCAATTAATTAATGAGTGCAAAAGATATATTGTAGTCTTAAAGGGGTCATGACATATATTTATTTTTATATTTATTTTTCCCCTTCCATAATGTAATGCAGAATGATTTACAAGCTATTAGAATCACTTTGATTTACAAGTCAATTTCATCTTACTTTTAGACCAAATAAAGCAGCTGCACAAAAATTCTATCATGAGAACTCTCTGAAGATTTTAGCATGGTATTGGATATGACAATGCTAATGTATTTGGTCTTAGCGGAATAGATCTGCTACGCTGCTGCTGCTGCTCGTTATTGCTGTATGTGTAGATTATTAGAGCCTTTCGCACCGCTTTAGTTCCAGAACTAGATGTACAGTACTAAAGTACTGAGACGATTTGTTGTGAACTATTTCCCAATACCATTTAAACGGTTGCATTCGCACCGACAGTGTGTACTAGGATGTGACGTAAACCGGTCGACAGCGATGTCATTTAACAACGTTAACAAAGAAGAATAACGTTAACAACAGGAGGATGGAGTGTGACGCTGTGATCGAAGCTGTGTTTTTACTGTGTTTTTGCTCAAAAAAGGCAGTCAGGTACTATAATCGCATCTATTTAAGGTATGTTTTAATCCTTTTTCAGCTTTATATTCTTAAATAATATAAGAACCATAAAAGCCTGATTTAACAATTATGATACTATTTTGCCAACCAATGTAATGTAATGTTGCATTTATACATATATTAATGTAATTAATATTGATTAATAATGTAATGTTCTAATTTAGATTTTAAAAAAGGAATAAAATGAAAAGTGGCATTTGTGTAAAAACATTCTTGTGATCATCTCTGATTCATTTCAAGCTAAATCAAAAGCAGGGAGTGGGTGGGAAATTGTCTTATTTCTGACCATTGTTTATAGAAAATGTGTAAAGCATTATAAGTGTACCCTTAAGGAAAAAATAAAAAATGCTACAAAATTATTAGACAACTCCTTTGAATAAATAGGTGAAAATGTTTCCAAATCTTTTTTAATGACATCTGTGTGTGAGAGAGTGATATATTTACTTCAGTGGTCCTGAAAATGATTCTGTAGTTGTACTGGGACCCACTTGATCCCTCCTTTTCCTCCCTGCGGAAACTGACGGCCACCGGCCCCAAACGCTCGTCCATGCCAAAGAAATTCTGATGGTCTGGAAAAAAAGATTGAAATGAAGATTTTAACAAGTCATACGAAATGCTAATTAATAAATAAATGTGAAAGCAAGTGAAACACTAGAATACTGATCACTAGAAAAAGAGGAACTATGATTGAGTAACCTTTAACGGCTCATGACTAAGATGAACAAACATGCATTATGGGTAAACCACTGTCCAACATGTATGGTAGTGTCAAGAGTTTGGGTCAATTTTGTTTCACCTGTATTATGAGCTTAAAGTGTTTCTATTCTCTCTCTCTCTCTCAATATTTGCAACTCTACACTGCTTTTGAATAGCAAATAATTGGGATGCTTGGACATCATAGCATCAAGGTATAAACTTCATTTGACTTCATATCACAGCCCTTTACAGAGCTCAAGAAAGACTGACAGACGGACAATCAAAAATAAAATAATAATAATAATAAAGTCTAATATATTCCCCCCTATTAGATTTCTTAGGAAACTATTACTATTTTTTTTGTTATTTTAATAACTATTTTTTAGTACTTTAGTAAAAATATTGTAAATAAACAGATTATGTAACTTTGCGCATTGCATGCTCTGCAATCTTACACTGGCATTTGAGAAATCTGAAGTCTGATTATACTTTGAAGTGCAGAATGAGTCATCAAAATTGCTGATCTGTACTCTTCACACCCCTAGTTTGATAACCACTGCAGTCACACATACATTCTCTAAAAAAAGTTACTTTTTAATTATGATAAAATAGAATTTTATGTCATAAATAAAAAAAGCCAGGACTGAGTGCCCCTTGTCACATCTACGTAACTAAAGGCAAAACAGACGGTGCTTATACAGTACGCACATACTATTCTGATGACATAATGTGCATCACACAAACTGTATGTGGACCCTCGCTTAAACCTAAAAACCGAAGTGCACTTTAGCCTTTACACAACATTGTTTTCAACTAAAAACTTTTTTGTTTTGGCCTTTCATTTACACGACAACTGCGTTTTGGATGCCTGAAAACAAAAACTTTTTAAAAAGTCTATCGAAATGCACGATTTTGAAAATGTTACCGTTATCATCTCTGTCTAAACTATGAAAATGCAAGTTTGTAAAAACGGTGACATCAGTTGCATGCATTTCACGTGTTCAGTCTATAGCCCCCTTCCTCAAATCTTGCCCTGGAGGTCCAATGCACTGCAGAGTTTAGCTCCAACCCTGATTAAAGTCGCCTGTCTGCAATTTACTAATGATCCCAAAGACATTGATTGACACTGATTAGCATGCTCAGGTGTGTTTGTTTAGGGTTAGCGCTAAACTCTGCAGGAAAGTGGATCTCGAGGTCCAGATTTGAGGATCCCTGGTCTATAGGAATGTGGGTAGCACTTTATTTTACAGTCCTGTTCCTCATGTACATACTGTGTACTTATTATACTAATTACAATAACTATGTTATAACTAGGTACTAACCCTGAACCTACCCCTAAACCTAACCCTACCCCATGTAGTTACCTTGTATTACCAGAACTTTCTTAGATAATTGTAAGTACACTATAAGTACATGTTAGTACACGTACTGTAAAATAAAGTGCAACCGGAATGTGTATGTAGGCAGATGCATAGTGTTTCTACAAAGTGACATCGCCAACTACTGGCCTGGCATGCATAATACTGTGTGTTTAGTTGTTTTCACGGACCTTCCTTATTTAAAGCGCTTGATTCAGAATAGCAGCTCGTTAGGAGAGAGCTCCATGAACCTTTGAATGCATTTACACTTGGCATTAACATGCGATCACCGTGATCCAGTAAAGCAGATCAGTTCTTCAGTCAATCAGGACAGGGCGCATTTACACTTGGAAACATCAAGTGACTTTTATATCTGGATAACTGATCGAATCTCTTACCCGAGCAATATTTATATAATATTCCAATCTGAAGTACGTTTACACTTGTCTTTTCAATGTGTATATGTGGACAACACTCGGATTCAGGTCGCATGTAAATGCCAAGTGCATATGCAACCTGAGTGGAGACAGACAAGAAAGACACACAAAATGTGAGGAGCAGTGGGTCCCAGAACCGGAGTTGGGAACCACTGCCTAAAGGTCCTTTTAAAGTGCCTATGCGTACCTTAGAGTAGTAATACTTGATGTTTTAGTAGCCCTTAAGGCATGCATGCCCGATCCTGTTTCTGGAAATTCCAACACTCCTCCATCAAACCAGTAGATCTCCAGGAACAGGATTGGGAGCCCCTGCCTTAGAGTACTACTTTGAACCTTTTAGGGGCAAATATAGTGGAAAGATATTCCTTTAAAGGGTACAGCCTCAGTGACAAGCTGTTGTACCCATAAAAGTATGCTTTTAGCAAATTTTTCTGAGAGTAAAGTAGACTGAGCAGTGAAAATGAGTATGCAATATGTTTCTTCAAAAAGTGCAAACAAGCTTTGCCACACACACACACACACACACTCTCACCTTTCATGTAAAAGTACTTGTGATAGTATCGAGCTCCAAGGTCTGCATGCTCTATGAAGTAGTTACTTTTCCCCTGTGCCTGGACATGGCTTTCTCTGGGCTCCTCTAACACGGACACAGCATTGTTGGGACTCTGAAGACTCCTCCACCTGTGCCTGGCGGCCCGCGGCAGGCAGAGCCCCACACTCTCCTCGCCACCCATCTCATTCCGAAAGTGAGGACAGCTGAGCAGGAGATCATTATCGTTCCCATCTCCTTCATCGAGCAAGGACTGCTCTAAATCTTCCGAGCCAGTCCCGCTTCCCAAGCTGCCCTGAGAAACTGAGGAAGGTGTGGATTGTGAAAGCGGACGGAGCTGAGAGGCAGCTGACGCTCCGGACGTGATGTTTTTCTTGCGCCCGATGCTGTCCCGATTGGTCGCAGCCTCCGACAGGTCAAAGAGGATGCTCTGTACATCATAGTGTGCAAAATTGCGCACCCAAGCACCACCTGGGACTTGGTCACAGGAAAACTGAGGGGCCTGCGGAGGGGACGATTTAGCCTTCTTACCAAGCCCCTCTGGTTTTGGGGGCTTGACTGGTTTTGATGTGTCTGCGGCTGGAGCACAGTTTCCTTGATACACGCCGTCCACCTCAGGAGGTGCCTCTTGCAGACCCAGCAGAACAAACGGATCTCTGAAGCGCAAGGCACTGGGACTGAGAACACCTTGATCTTCCGAACCGGGGTCTACAATCTGGGTTTGTCTTTCTAGCGAGGACAGGCTACCGTACTCTCGGTGGAGGAACTCGCCTGGCCCCACAGTCCCAGATTTGTCGCCCCCTACTCGTAGCAACTTCCTCCCGACTTGCCCCACTGAATCCATATCTCCAAGGGTGACATCACTGTTGCTGCGCTGCATTATATGTCCACGACCTACTGTCCTCAGATTCAGTGCAGCTGTGCTGGGGGAGACAGTCTCGCTGTTTGTTCCCTCTCCCTCTCTCCTAGGGGGCCATTCTGCCAGGACTCGTGTACGTACACTACCACCATCCTGCTTAGGGTCAAAGTTCACTCTCGCTAGTGTCGGGCGTGGGCTCTGCCTGCGGAACTTGCGGATGAAGAGATCGTCTGATTGCATGATTTGAAGATGTGGGAAGTTCTCGCTTTTCAGTTGCCCTTGCCCCTTTTGTTACACCTCCCCACCAAAGAACTGCATCTGTGTGAATAAGGAGTTTTTGGGGAACTCAAGTGACCAACATAAATGTTTCTGTTCTAGCCATGAACAGTAAAATTACCCAGCGCTGCTCCGGTCAATGTATTCCTCATTCACTAAAATATTCCGAATGCTGAGCGCAACCTTCTGCCTTGGAATAAAATAACAGCTGCACAGGCTCCAGAGATGATTTCAATCTCTCTGTAAACATCTTAAGTTCTAACATACAGGATTACTCTCATCATTACTGTTATAGGATGACTATAATGGCATGTGGACTGACTGAAATTGGATTCCCAGTCAGGTACGCCTCGTTGTGACTCTCTGTTCACGGCTGACCACAAGCTCTGTGCCCTTCAGAGACCCCGGCTGCATCCTCCTCTGTATTCCTGCAACACAATGAAACAGGTTACTATTAGTTTGTACATGATAATAGATGTGTTTTTTTTTCTAAATTACATTGTGTTGCTTGACAGTACATTATATGCTGTGGTAAAATCTGCTGAACCACTTACACTGTACTCTTCATCGATCTATCCAGCTATTACTGGGAACAGTCGTTTTAAGTTATTTATATTAGAGTGGTTTGTTGATTGACTTTAAACAATCACTTACTTCTTATATTAAAAGAGGTCAGATTTTTGTCATGTGGACAAGGTTTAACAATCCGACACTAAGCAGAAAACTACAGTCTGTGCTGTGTACTATATATTTGTTATATTTCGCTCTTTTTACCCATCTTTAATAATTGCTTAAGGACAAAAAAAAAAGAAAAAAAAAAAAGATAATTAGAAAAAAAAAACAAGAAAATAATTGGTGGTTTCTAATGAATCCATTCAATGTTCTGTGTATATGCTCCAGTCTAGGGCTGGGTGGCATAGCCAAACATATTTTTTCTATATCATATATAGATTTACCATTAATGAGGAGAGAAATGCTTTCTATATGTTTGTTAAACCTTGAGAATTAATATAAAAATACGTTAAGCTGTATGCACTAATCTTTGGTAACACTTTATTTTAAGGTGTCCTTGTTACATGTTACATGTACTTACTATTATAATAACAATGAATTATGCATAATTACATGTAAGTAACCCTAAGCCAAACCCTAATCCTAAACGTATAGTTAGTACATGAAGTTAATTAATATTACTCAGTACTTAAATGTATAATTACACTGTAACAAGGACACCTAAAAAAGGTAACCTAACTGTTTAATTTAGAGTCCCATGAAATCCATTTTATTTTCCACAAAATCTTGTGTTTTCCATATCATGACTTTATGATTCAATACACATTTATAATCAAAAGTTATTTCTGATGCAAATTGTGCAATCAATTCAAAACAAAACATTGCATTTTTATTTTTGTCAAAGTAGATGCTTCATAGCAGAAGTGTATGAATTGAAACAAAGATTAAGAAGGTCTTGGCTTTATGATATTCCTTAAAAATACTAATATTATTACTCTGGGAAAGCTCCTAGTACACAAACGTAATATATCTGTGTCATAATTTCTTCAAGTTAAACCAAACCTTAATTTTGATGGGTTGTCGTAAAGATCTTTGATTTTCAGTGTGTATTTGATGGTAATTTTTCTCAAATAATAACACAGTGAAAAGCTTGTGAAATGACTCGTGTTCATGTTCTCATATAGTGAGATGCAGATGCTGAAAACAGTTTCAGTGTGTGTCAGACAAAATCATGCCATTCATTAATGCAGAGACACACAAAACATGCAGACTTATTAGCCACATGCACACACACAGCTGACTGGGCCGTTTTATCACTCATCAAAAAGATTACGAATCTCTAATCCAGCTGTCTATTCTAGTGACCCTTCAAATTAAAATGTAAAATGTAGTTAAAAGGTGATGGTCACAGGCCTATTTAAACACCGGCACAAACATGATGTGGTTGCTAAGGTAGAATAGTTTTCATTTTTATACACTTCCTTACTGTCAAAAATAGCACAGACTATGGCGCACATCAGACCACATCCACCCAGCAGACCTGCACAATAGTTGCTCTGCTCACAAGAGGAGGGGGCTTCCTGCAAACTTTGCCAATGCATTGGAAAGTACTCATGATATATGCCAAGATTTTTAAGTCCAGGTTGCATGATTTTTGCCTTATTTACTCCTGCACACACCCTTTATCAGGGTCTCTAGTCTTTCTCTGCACTCTGGTTTGTTGGGGAATGGAGGAAGAGGAAGATTAATATCACAGACATATGCCTGAGGACTTTTGTTTTAAATAATCATCATTAAGAGTTCTAAGGTATGAAATAACAAAACAAAGTTTGGCGCATGTAGTTTATTCTGCAAAACTAAATATTATGTGAATTGCTTAATGTGCAAATGAAAAAAAAAAAAAAAAACTATGGCAAGCAGTTTTGTATTTTACTGTCACCAGTGTTCTTTGTTGCAATTTAATTTTGACAATAATAATAATAATAATAATAATAATAATAATAAAATCATGACCTTATATGTCTATCTATCATATTATGATATCTGTAACTTTAAATTGATAAGTACAAATATAATTCTGAATTAACGACTAGTTGTAATTACAGATTATAACAGAGTTACAGTCTAATTTTGACAAGTCTTATTGAATTACAGATATCTACTAGTAAAGTAAATTAAGAATAACCTGAATGTGATTTTTATGTCTTAATATCATAAGACAGCTCTTGAATTAGACTTGTGTAAAGTCAACTGTAGCTCTCTAAAATAAAAATAAAAAGTCATCTGAGACAAAGAAATATTCTGATAACTGAATTCTGCATTTCAGCCCATACAGATACAAGCAATGTCTTTTCCCCCCTTAATCAATGTAACATATCCATAATTCACTAACATGCTAACTAAACAATACAAAATAATAATAATATTATTTTTGTATTATTATTTAGTTTCTTTTTTTTAGCATTGTTAAGTTAGCATTTTTGCATGTTAGCACAAGCCAAATTGATGCACCCACGTATATATATATATATCTAATTCAGCATTAGCCAGAACTAAATTAATGCCGATAACGCTTGGAGCTTTAGGATAAAATGGCTTGCCATATTAGACACTGAAAGAATGTGTTGGTGTTTTGGCCAGATATAAAAAACCACTTAAAATTTCAGAAACACAAATCAGAACGTTTGACATGAATGAGGCCATCTGAGGTTCTTGCAAAAATCATTATTATGCAATGAACTTCAAAAGTTTGGTAAATCCACAGTCCTTTATCCCCTTCACAATTCTAAGACAATTTCGAGATTTTTTTTTTTTTAGCTTAAGCCAGTAATGTTTAAAATGAGACTCATTTCATTAAAACTTTCCAAATTAAAGTAGCCTATAGTCCTTCTTATGTTTTCAACATTTAATCAATGGATGGCTCCACACGCATCCACAGATGTCTGGGCTAAATATCCACTGACCCCAGAACCGCCCTGAATAGATCATGTCTTTCTCCGCATCGTTTTGTGCTGATGTGCCGTTTCATCCATGCACTAAATTGCATCCAAATGTCGCTAAAAAGAGGGCATCGCAATAAGAGCAGTGTGGACGCAGTTAATAATCTGCCTGCCTCCGACTCATCAACGCTTAAAATAAAATGAGCGTTTATATGAGAATGATAACAACAAAGGCTGCTCGCACAGAATAGACGACGATATGAATCATTGCCTGCTACATTTCAGCAATGCCAACCGGAACAGGACGAAGTCACCGAACGAACAAAGAAGCGAGCAGCACATCCTCTCTCGCTTACCGTCTCCGTGCCGATTGCATCAGTGGCACTCGGTGTCACTCGCATTAAAAACAGCGCTCTCGAATCAAACTCACCGACAACAAAGCGATGTCTGACAGCTGTCTGCTCTCTTCCGCTCGCTCTTTTTTTCACCTCGGGTAATTCATGTCGAGCCTACACCATAAACTCGACGAATACGCCGTTTCTGCACGGCGACTTCCTGTGATGTGCAACCTCGAGAACAGGTGCAATGGTGCAGCGAGCCCTTCCGATGCGCGCGCCTGCCGAGCGTCAATACGCGAACACTGCGGTGATGTGTTTTAAAGGTGAACGACGAGGATTTGACGGTTTCATCTCTCTTTCTCTCTCTCTCTCTCTTGATCTCTCTCTCTCACACACACACACACACACACACACACACACGGTGTCCTGATCTCATTTCACACTCTCCACTCTTGAAAGATTTCTGCTTAGTGCAGATTTGGAAATTTAGCAGAATCCAATGCCAGACCTGGTGCTTCTCTCTTACTGTAAGACTGGTCCCTAATTCGTGAGATTGGTGGACAACTGCACATCTAATTCAATCTCAGATGGGGTTTTTTATGAGGAATTAACGCTTGTTTTGGTCAACAGCTGTTAAAAGAATCCAACAAGGGATTGAACAGAATCTGTAGTGCATTACGTGTAAATTATGTTGTGCTTTTAACACATTTGGTTACTTGTGCACTATCTGTTTCCTCTTTCTGGTATGGGAAATCACTAAGTCCCCATTCTCAGTATACGCCGATTCACCTTTCAGTTTCACTTCCAATTTTCTGACATTTTAAAAAATGTAGTAAATTTTTTTGTTGTTGTTGCTGTTGCTTTAACTTTAGATGTTCACGTATTTGCACAAACAATGTCTTTTATGGTACAGCCATATCACTGAGCACTCACATGAATAAGTGTTTTTTGGCCTTGTTTTTCAGTTTTTTTATAAAGCTGTTGATGCTCTTTAGACGTGTCTCGTTATGTGGTTTGAGTTGTGCTTGTATGTTTGTGGGTAGAGGATATTTTGAACTTTCGGTGGAGACTATTGCATGTCTTTTTGTCATTTATGTTTACACTGCATTAAACATTTAGGATGCATTATCATACATCATACATATTTCATAAAGTCAATATGATTGTAGCCTTTCTGCTTTCTCTTACCTATTTTCAGTTTCAGGTGCATCACCTGCTAATGTGTTTTATTATTTTTATAAGTTGTGGGTTCATGCATGAATAATTGGTAGCTGAAAATAGATGCAAATATGTTAAAAACTTTTTTCACATGTTTCCCGCAACCCAGCTAGAGTAGTCATGCAAAAAAGTAGTTTAAAAAAAATACTATTTAATGAGGTAATATTACATTTCTTTGAGGATAACGTGTTTGTCAAGAACATTATACTATATGTAAATTAAGCTAGAAATGAATCAAAATGAATACATCCAAATCTGGCTATTTAATGTTTAACCTACAGCATTTTTATGAACAAACATCACGTCAAATGCTTTTTGTTGTCCTGTATTTATGAATCTACATATAGATCATTGTTGATTGGGAACTAAAATGGAAATGTTGGCATATTATATGTTCAGGCGACAAATATAAAGTCTTTATTGAGCCGGAAATCTGATTTAAGATGAAGGAACAACCTTTCATGTTACAGAGTCAAAACATGTGGAATAAGATGCACTTTCGTAAATATAATTTATGGACTGGCAAATATGCACGCACAAACATAAATCAGCATTATAAGATAATATATTTATTTATGCATTTATTTTTATTACCGCCGAAGATAAAGTAGCTCTTAGATGCATTTGTTCAACCTGACCTTTAACACACACACACAAAACATTTTTTTATGCATTTATCAAAAAAAAAAAAAAAAAAAGTGCACGATACGTACCTTTGAACTAATTTGTAAAGTCCCTCTGCTGTCACTAATTTAATTTTAAACCCTAAAATACTCCTTTACTAATCAAATTGACATATAGAAAAAAAAATCCTGTGCAAAGAATTGTTTCATGGCTTAAAATGACTTAAGTGTAACTCTACCTTTACCTCATTTCGTATATACAGATTTAGTAGCTATATGCCACACATGCTCTACTTTCACCTGGTTAACTGACGTTGTAAAATCACAAGGCATGTAGCAATACTTGATTCATTCAGCCATGTGTGTTTGACTCCAAAAAAGAAGAGGAGATGGGAATTACACAGGGTCCATGTAGCAGAATCAGGGTCGTCTACAAGTGCATGCACACACGGGAAGCTCTTGTCATCAAGACAAAATCCTTATGTGTGTAAACATACTCGGCAATAAAGCTTTTTCTGAATTTCTGACTTTACTACAAATTAGTTTGCAGTCACTGCTTCTCCCCTGTACTTCATATATCCATATTTCAGCAAAACAGTTTTGATTTTGAAAATTGCAATGACCCATTGGGGCCTACGCCAAACACTTAAACCCTATCAAGTAGCTATGATACACAGCTATGATGACCGGTCTTTCTTACAGTTTTCAGTTCCCTGTATGCAGTGAGAAATTAAACAGTGAAAAGCCTAAAAGGGTTCTGCTGCACATAATGGGAACATATATAGGATAAATATATGTTATAGCAGTTTGATTGAAGAACAGAAAGCAGATTAAAAAGGGAATGTGGTTTTTATTTCGGAGAAGCTGTATCCTATGTTTCTTGCCTGACTCTGACAGTCACCCTTATTATAGGGTCTGCTTCCTGTTTGACAGGAAATGATGTGATGCTGCCTGACCTTTATGTACTGTATGTTGGGAGGATGAAACTGTCATGCCATCCTGCCTGGCCTGAAAGAACAAGGTGAACTTCAGTCTGGTTCAGTGTGTAGTTTCTCTCCACTTTGTTTCCTCCACACTCACGTTTTGTAAGTGATTTGTACATTTTAACATATGCTCTCATACAAAGCTAAATTATTTTTCCATATTTTTGTCGATAAAATTGGAACAATGTAGGTGTAAACGTTCTAGATTGTACACAAAAAATACTATATGCTAGACTAAGGCCCTGTTTACACTGTTCACATATCTAGTGTGATACAATCACAAGTGGTCAACCGAGAGAGATTGAAGTTGACACACACGTCTCAAATGCATCTCCTGTGATCATCAGGGATGGGATTCAGTGCCTCTAAGATCTCAATAAGACAGATTTTACCCAGGACAAAAGAACAAGTGTATTTGCATATGTATATACATTTCTCTATTCCAAATTTCATATATTATTGGTTCTTCTTATCGTGTTTTACTTCCTCCTGCTTTACGTCATGTCAGTCTGTCACTGCAAGCTGATATCACACTGAAGATGCTCTGTGAATTGTTAAGCACTTATTGATATTTATAAAAAACTGATATAGTGGTGAGTAAAATAAAATCTATATTTACAGGCGGTGCTTTTGATGGATGATAATTTGACTTCTGCGCTTAGCCAAAAATGTCAAACGAGTATAGCTTCTTCACCACTTAAAACATTACAACGTATTAAAATCTTTGTAGCTGGATCATGGAATCCAACTTCGTCTTTATGTAAACAACAATAAACTATTATGGAATTAATACGCTCTAAAATAACATACTTAAGTGTGAAGTGAATGTGACGTTTTCAGACACTTAAATGAAAGATGATTGCAATCCAATTAAAAAATATCATAGTTTAAACTGATTTATTTTTAAGTTCAGCTTATCGCATTTGATGTAATTTTAAAATACATTACATTTTCATTTAATTGCAGTCAACTTGCATTCAAATATCCGAAAACACTGCATCTTAAATGTAATTTCATTATTACTTATATTGTATTTTAAATATGATTAAAGTTCTGCCGACTGTTCTGATTTATGGCACACTAAAATATACTTTAATGTCATTTCTACAGAAACTTATAAGTCACAAATTTTAAGTGTATAATTACACATTTTTTATGATGAGGTTACAATAAAGTACACAAAAAATAACTTTGTATATAATATCGAATAACAGAGTTCAAATTATAAAGTACTTCACATGTGCTTTAGTATGTTAGTTAACACATCTAAATTAAGTGTACTTGTTTAAAACACAACAAAAAAATTAGGATTATTGAACCGTGATTAGTTAAAATGCATGTTAAAGTAAAACACTGAATCTGACATTATTGGAAAGTGCACTTTTTAAAGGTGTACTTAAGTCTCTTAATTCAGTTTTTTTCTATAGCGTTTTTAACAATACAAATCATTACAAAGCAACTTTACCGAAAGTAAAAAGTCTATTAAAACTACCCTCAAGTATTTTTAATATCCGCTAACATTGGTAAATATGAGCAAAGGCTCAAGTCTGCATCGTTTATCGTTTATTTTTATCTTCTATTTAAAAAAGTACAATGAATCACAGATCTCTAACCTTTCATTGAAAGTAAAACATTTGAAGTGTGGAGGAAACTCACATTATGAAATAAATGTTTTTCTCCAAAATATGTTGACCTCAATTATTAGTAAATCATTTCTGAAGTATATTCCCATTAATTTGTAGTTTTTTAGTCTTTGTTGTTGTTTGTTATTATTAAGCACACCAAGGTGACTTGAAATTGTCCAGACGTGACTTCCTGTTCCATTGGATTATAAATATGAGGAACACAAAGGCCAAATTTCCTTAATCATCCATCACAAGGACTAAAACCAAAGAATATAGTTCTGATGTGCAGAACAAGATTGCTGAGCTTCACAAAACAGAAAGTGGCTGTAAGAAAAGAGCTAAAGCATTGAAAATCCCCATTTACACCAAAAATTAAGAGGTTCCAATCAACTAAAGATATTAAAAAGCTGCCTGGAAGAGGACCTGTGTCTATATCGACGTAATGCACGATGAGGAGGAGAGTTTGAGGTTCACAGCTGGAGAACTGCAGAGATTAGTTGAGTCTTGAGGTCAGAAAGCCTAAAAAAACATCAAACAGCCCCTACATCTCCACATGATGTTCAGGAAGGTTTCAGGAAAAATCCTCATCGTTCAACTAGAAACAAACTCCAGCAAATTCAGCTGTCAGACATGACTGGAACTTCAAACGGGGCTGGCTTCTATGGTCAGATGAAATTCAAAAATAAAAAGGTTTTTGTGGGGAACAAACCCACCAGGTTTGGTGCAAACAGGGATAAAAAGTACCCCATCTCCACGGTTAAATACTGCGGGAGCTTTAATGTTGTGGGCATATTTTTCTGCCAGAGGTCTTGGACATCTTTCTAGCAAATACCAACAGATACAAATCTGAATATAGAAAATGTTTTATTTCATAATGAGAATTTCCCCCAACTTTCCAGTGTTTTACTTCAATGATAGCTTATAATTTTATGATTTTTATAAATGAAAGATCAAAAGTATAAAAAATGCAGATTTATTTTAACAGCTACCTTTGCTCATATTTATCAAGGGTGTCAATATTAGTGTAGGGCACTGTCTATATATATATGTATACACACACACACACACACACATACACACACACACACACACTTACTTTTAAGATTTAAAATTGGAAGAACACAACAAGTGATGATTATGTATAATTAAATGCACTTCTTTTTTCACAGGTGTCCTGGAAATTGTGCATTAGTTGTGTCTCATTTCTCATTTCTCAACACTTAGTGAGCATCCAAAGTAAAATTTGGCCGCCCCGTGTTCCCGTGATGTGGCACTAGTGCAAGGTCACCCCAGTGCTTGAAGCAACACTATTTTTAGCATGTGACACCAAACACTAAATAAAACATAAATGCCATTTTATGTTCAGTGTCAAAAAACGTCTGTTCGACAAAAATAGCAGAGGTCTGACGAAATAAATGTGTCCATAAGACAAGATAAACATGGAAGGACATGTTTAAAGACATATTCTGTTATTCATAAGCAAACCATCAGACCACATTGAGGATATGCTAAAAAAGTCGAATTCAAACTTTAGAACAAGAAGAAGACCTCAAGCAGGAAGTCTACAGCTTGGTTCATGGGGGTGAAATGAAACAGTCTTGCCAATGCACGTCATGTCTTCATGTTAAAAATGTCGACAGACAGAGACAGACGACACAAGCAGACTTCATACTAGAGAAGTTTAAAGCAACAAAACAGACAGATTTTTTTTTAAAGCTTTTGAATCTGTTGAATGTGTTTTCGAGTTGTGTGTTTGAATGGCACCAAGAGGAAGAGGAACTTGCATGACGAAACAACACAAAGGGAATTAAGTTTGGTAATTCAAATGAGAGTGTTTTATTCCTTAAACTGCTTTAATTTGGATGTTTTCTGTGTGTGAGTTCAGGTGACTTCCTCTATCTCTGCATCCATTTCTGCACGTATCTACATGTTACTTCCTGTATTATTAACAACATGTGTGTATATAGCCTTTATTATTACAAACTCGCCTCTTTTGAGCAGTCTGGTGATTACCTTATTCATGGAAGTCAAAAGGTTGGAATAATTAGTTCTCAATGCTTTGTGTATATGATCAAAATTACAGTAAAACAAATATGGTTAGAATTTAAAATAACTCTCTTCTATCAGCATAGCACAATGACTTCTGAAGGATCACGTGACGCTTTAAAGACACTGAAAAAAATAACAATTTTAATATTTCAACAATTATTTGAAAATGTCAAAATACATCCAAATTTTACTGTTTTCACTATGTATACAAATGCAGCCTTGGTAAGCACAACAGTCCTCCTTCAAAAAGATACAAAAAATGTAATTATTGCTAGTGTAAACATTTAATTTCAACAAATGCAATTTGTTTTTTAATAAATTAGATTTATATAGAAACAGTAGTGGTTTTGTAGCATGTCCTTATTAATGTCTATATTTTTATGTTTAAAATCTCTACAGAAATGGGGCTAATTGCCCAAATGGCAGGAAGAAGAAGTGTTCCAGTGAAAGACAGAGTAAGACACATCAGAGGGAAGCCTTCGCTCCATCACTACATCCTTTATACTTCTGTCACTCTGAACAAACTGATGTCTCTGCACCTGCTTCAGAGCCTTTCACCGCCCTCCTCCACGCTTTACATTCTCCTCTCATCTCTTTCAACCAATATAAACTTATAAACTCTAAAAAATAAAGGTCAAAAAGGGGGTTTCTGCAGTGATGGCATATCAGAACCATTTTGGGTTCCTCAAAGAACCTTCCAGTGAAGTTATTTCTTGACGCCAAGAACATTTATTCAAAAGAAGCTTTTCCCATCACAGAGAACCAGATTCTTTATAGAAACCATTGATGCCATTGAAGGAAACTTCTGTATGTCATCATAAATTATTAAAGAAATTAGATATATTTATAATAGTATGGAACAATTGTGATTTTTTTTTTTGTAGGTTGCATCTCTTTGGCCAAATGCTGTAAAAGTAAATGTCATTTATCAGCCGAAAATAAGGTATCAGGCATCACCTAATTAATATTAATGAGCTGTGGCTGAGCCCTGGGCTCAGTTTTTCTAATATTAAGCTCATTTGATTTGTCTAGGTTTCATATTTCTGCTGGTTTCAAGGAACGAGAATCTGCCGGAAACAAAATAAAACCGTTTTAAACTATAAACACGAGAAACTGGACAAAGTCCTCTAAATATTCGACAGCAAATACAACATCTGTTTATCTCTCTCATGCTGAGAGTCTTGATGAATTAGACATCTGTCTGTCAAAGTGCTATTCATCTGGAAAACATCTAGTGTATAAACATAAACCATAAACACACACGTTTTCTAATTGGTAAATGAAAAACAAATATTTTGTAAAAATTGCTTAGACACTAAAAACGGTACTTGAGGCACACTGAGTGAAATCTATAGACGGAGAGCGCTAAACTACAAGCACATTACACGCTTTATTATATATGTGTGTATAAGTGTATACAAAGTTTGCATGCAATGACATGCACAATCAAATTACTACCTTTAGTAAATCACAGCCTAAATGATACTAGAACCAGCCAGATGGAATATTTTTGCGTAATCAGACCAAGAACAAATAACTACTATTATAAATGCATCTTGAAATTAGTTTTGAGACACTATACTGTTTCACTATAAAACAAGCGCTTCTGCTTATCCAGCACGAGCGATCAAACCAGTCCGTATTTACATGTATGGAGACTACTGAAAGGCATCTTATCAGACAATCAAGCAATTGTCAGATGGCCAGACAGAATTAAACAGAAACGACGCACAAACGTCCTCTTTGTGTGCGAGTGCCCACAGTTGTGTGTGAGAGCGTTCATTTAAGATGTCTTTGCTTTCCTCACCGCAGACGAAAATTCACACTGCTCTAACGGTTCATCGTCCATTTATCATTTATTGTGATGTGTGCCATCATAAAACATACTGCAAGATGATCCCTGTTGAGTCAGGACACGTTATCGTTGGCAGACATTGCTGTTAAACACACTTTATTTGAATGAAAACTGCTTCTTCTGCAAAATGCACTGGGCACATCAGCCAACGCTGTGGCAGCTAATATCTCGCTAATAGCTGTCTGAATCTTCAGTAATGTAGGCCACGCGATGATTAAAAGTGTTAGAACACTAGAGTTCACACTTTCTTCCTTTCTTCTTTTGCATTTTGTGCATAATGTGTGCTGATTATCTTCAGTCAGTGCCTTTAAAATGTAAATTCAGTTCTCAGCCCCCAAGGATTCTCGGTATCACAATGTATGACAACCCGGCTTCTCTCGGTTTCCTGTAATTATCACCAAACAGCCAAACATTTCAAAGATATCTCACAAAACCAAACAGCAGTCAAACAAGCAGCTAATCAAGCATATGCTATGCTTATATTATGTCACAGACACCACAGTAATCATATAATAAGAGTTTACACTGCAAACATACACTAATGAGAAACAACAAACGACCAAATTAGACACACATAAGATATTAACTGATGGACTGGAGTGGTGTGGATTATTGTGATGTTTTTATCAGCTGTTTGGACTCTTATTCTGACGGCACCCATTCACTGCACTGGTGAGAAAGTGATGCAATCTATATTTCTCCAATTCTGTTGGCTATGAAGAAACAAACTCATTTAGATCTTAGATTGAGTTCATTTTCAGCTTGTTTGGGTGAACTATACTGTGTATAAAGTTGTTTATGAAAAGATCAACACTTCAGCGCTTTAGACACTGTCAATTTTGTGCATTTTAATGTAAATGTAAGTAGATGTACACTTGGTAGAATCACATTGCATGTAAAATACATACGCGATCATGTTTTCCAGTCAGTGTGGGATATTTTTGTGGCCTGTCATGTGTCCCTGACCAGCTCTTACAGTATATAAAGCATCATGCATCTACATCAACACAGCTTCCTATCATTTAGGTCAATGCATTCAATATTTAACTGTGCCATTTTAATATATTTAGCTCCACTTGCATGTAAGAGCAGGTCAGAGTAAGATCAATGGAATAAAATAAAATAAAAATACAGAATGGAAAATGCAATTTGTTTCTAGTTGTGCTGAATAATGTTATTATAAGAAACCTTCTCATCCTCCTTAACTCACTGTTGTACGTCTGAGCAAAAGTTTCAACATTGGTGCAAATGTTTGTGCATTTCTTAGCTCTTCTTTGATAGTGTTATCTCACTGAGCAGTTGGCGTTCATGGCATCAAGCTCGGAGTTTCCCACAGATACTCGCAGCAGTTTTATTGATTTTCGACTCTTTGCACCACAGAAATGCTAAGACGTACTGATCACATGCTAATTTGAGTGCTCTTCTTTCTTGCATTCTCTAAGATTTAAAAATCCTTATAATTCATCAGAAATGATGCTGTATGTCTCATGTTTTTATACATACAGACCTTAAATAAGTCTGTACTGTGCATACAATGGCAACATATTCTCATGTATTCATATTAATATGATGTAAAATAGGTTTGTACCACACATATATTTACGTATGTTTGCACAGACACTAAAACATACAATATTGATAAACTGACAACAAAAAAAACCTTACAGACCTCGAATTAATCGGTTGACTCTGTTCTGTGTGAAATGTTACATTTACACGAGTTTACATATTTTGAAACAAACTACACTTTAAAATCTTGGCATAAATAAAATATCTGTAATTTTGAACCATTATTCATTCATTCCTTCATTTTGAATGCCACACATCATGCTTTTATTCGGATAATGTCATAAATTAATGCTGTCACACTTGTCAGTCTGTTACGTTTATCCATATACTGTATAATTGTAATGAAATGGTTAGGGTTTTGTTTATATCTAGATGACGGTATACCGTAATTAAAATCATTGTCACTGTGTCTTAAACTTTATATAATTGGATATTATTATATAAGTGCTTTTGCTTAAGTTTGGTTATAAGGTCAAATGACTCATATGAATACTGTATATCTATAAAATGGTAAAAATGTCACTATTTACGAGTGAAATATGATATAAATGATTCATAAATATCTTACATTTCTATATTTGTACTTAATACTTCTCATATTTTAGATGCTGTCAGTACATCCATATCGTTTGTTTCAGCATCTTTTCAAATGTACACATTTATTTTTATTTTTTAATCATCTGTTTATCATTCTGTTACGTACGAATTCTTACAATCTATGAAACTGCATATAAAGATGTACATACGTGGGTCAAAACATACTCTAAAGGTGAGCTAATTGCATTCAATATAAACTGAAACTAATCTAACACGTAACATGGAATTAAGTGAAAAGATTATAATCAGTTCACACTTAAGTTTATTATTTCCGTAAAAAAAAGACTAAACAGCACTTTTTTTTTTTTTTAATTGGGGAAGATTGTGTCCTAATACACACTGATATATCTGAAGCAGGCAGATAGTTTCTGAATTATGATTTTCACAGCACAAAGCAGAAAACTATCAAATGAACCCAACGAGCGCATGTGTTACTGAGGTAACTGAGAAAGGAGAGGATGAGAAGAAAAAACCCAAGACTCATGCATCGCTAACATCATCACACCACATCCGAACAAATGCGTCAAGGTGCAGCTACGCACATTAACATCAGTTTCACAGGGTCAGAGACCATGCAGTCGTGTCTTTTGTTGAGCATGCTTACATAAGATCGTCTTATTCCACTCCCTCTGTTCTCATCTATTATCAACGTATCCCTAGAGCCCGGAGAGCAACCCTTCCCCCATCCTAAATGAGAGAGAGACTGATGGAGGCTCTACAGTGCATCTTGAATTTCCTCTCCACCTTGAACACCAGCAGCAGCGCTAGCGGAAATAACTTCATCTGTGCAAACTTCACCATCCTCGTTTCATGAAATTCAGACAGAAATCCTTACCTTTTGAAATGATTTTCTGCGCTCATTCCCTCGTGTCCTTCCTCTCCATGTCCTCTGTCTGTCTTCATCTAGTGCACATCCTCAGCTGAGGTCTGCGGGGCTCTGTGTGTGTGTGTGTGTGTATATGTACAAGCCAGCGATGACGTGCAGACGTGTGAAGCTAGCAGAGCACAGTTTCAACCTCAGACATCACTTCCTCTGCTTCACAATGTGTTTCCCTTTACTGTGTTGACACATCCTCTTCTCTGCCTCTCCGTTGCTTGTGTCCTCCACAAACTGCACAAGAAACACAGCATGGACATATGCACTGAAAACCACAAAAACAACAAAAATTCAGTCGGGAATGGCTAAATTTATGAATAATTTGCACACACTGAATTAAATAGATTCTTCAAAATCAATAATTTTCACAGTGTACAGAAAATGCAAGCAGCTTGTGTCAAAAACCCCATGGGCCTCACCTCCCAGATATCATCTCAGCTCCTCACAAACGTCCAAGGCTCACGCCAGTATTTTCACCCTTCTCTCTTTTCGCTTCACCCAAATATATCACCACCGAAATGCAATCCTCCGTTGACAGCTTGCTGTAAGACGCTCACATTGTGCTGTTCCTACAGGGGCAGGTTGAGCTGCTCTCCGTCTTTAATACCCATTCACTTTAAACTAAAGCCGGCCCCTTCCTCCGCCCCGCATGCGCTACTGCTCTCCACCCCCTCCTGTCTTTCTGTCTTTTCTCTCCTTCACCCGCTTGCTTGGATCTCTCTTGCCCTCTGGCTCGCAGCCTCCTCCTCACTGTAGCTACAGTAATCCTGTTTCGAGACTAATATGTGGATGAGTAGAGAGACTAGATTCATATGGACTAGAAATAAAGGTCCCAATAAGGGGGTTTCACAGCAAAGCCAAAGTGGTTTCCTCATCTAAAGAATTATGTTAGTGTACAGTGGGTGTGTGAATGAATGTGTGTGTAAGCCTAAACACTCCTGACTCATGTCAGCACATACACAGTCTTTCTCTTGAGATGTGATATAACGACTAGGATTGGGAGCGGCTCTGCTCTAGACTCAGTATTACAGATAGAGGACTGTCCTACGGCTTGACCATCTGGCAGCAGAATGGGGTGACCCTCCCTGAAACTAACCCAACACCACGATGCAGGGGAGGAGTGATTCGAGGTGGGGTAGGTCGATCCAAACACACACACACACACACACACACACACACACACTATCCTTACAGGGACTCTCCAAAGGCGTAATTGTTTTTATACTGTACAAACTGTATTTTCTTTTGTATCTTCCTCAGTTCCCCCAAGTCTGTGTATTCAGATTTAAGTCACCACCGAGATAGAAAAACATGAAAACACAAAAACACACAGAAAGCCTTTCTGATTCCCAAATGACAATAGTAGTGTAAGACAGAAAAGTATGAGTTGGTTCAGAATATCTACTATTAGATAATTGTTTATTTTTATAGAATATGTAAATTAAATCAGCATGCATTTCTTATTGAAACCTTGCAGATGAAGAAATAACAACCAGAGCTCTTCTGGACCTGTGCTGTTTGTGTTTACTAAAACTTAAAAATAGTTTTGTGTCAATAAAGCTGAAATAAAAATAGTATATATTAATATTAGATACAAAAAAAATTATAATAATAAATATGTTGTTACTAAACTTGCAAAAATAAATTATATCTTAAAATAATAATTATAATAAATAAATAAAATTATAAAAGCACACAACAAAATGACTTAAAATGTAAAACTGAAAATGATCATTCAAAAAAATGTATTGAAAATATTAATTAATTCGATAAAACTATTTAAATAACACTTAACTAAAATCAACTGAAATATAAAATAATTTTATGTAAATGAAGCTAAAAATAAAGCTATAATATAATTTAATTATAAAAATAAAAAACATAAATATTAGATGAAAAATGTATATCAGTTAATGGCCAAGTCAAGTTGAAGTACTAAAATGATTAAAACTAAACCTGAAATAAAATACATTAAAATGCATAAAACTAAATAGAAATATTTAAACATTTGAAAGGTTTTCCCCTTCAAATCCACTTTAAACAGTATTATAGTCAGAGTGTGATGCTGTAAGTGTGATTCTGTACCAGAATATATTCTCAGAAAATAAAAGAGGACTCTGAAATCCAGTGTTCAAGCCAATACCCAGACATTTTAATGATTATATGGTCATCTAGTGGACATTGTTGGTACTGTTGCAGTTGTGCAGATCACAAGTGCATGTAATATGCTATTGTCCAGAATGCTTCTGAACTGCAGATTTAGTCATTTTTAAGTATTTATGAAAAGGCAGTTCCTCTATGACCTGATTTTCTCTTCTCATGAATGAAACAAACCCCCAATTTAACCTTCTGCATAATTTTTCACAAAATTATCACCACATTATATAAACACAATTACCAGAAGAGCCTCTTATTAGTGGTCCTGGTGAGGTTTGTTATATACTGTAAATTAAATAAACAGCTAAAAACTACAAGAGGTTGGTTTGGTGTAAACTGAAAGACAGTCGTACAGAAAACGACCTCATCCTCATCGTGAAGTATGGGCTGTCTTTGATGTTGCACGGCTGTTTTTCTTCCAAAGGCCCTGGACAACTTGTCAGGGTACAAATACAGAAGCAGACATTAAATCAGCACCTGACTGCCTTTGCCAGAAAGCTACTCCAGCAGGACAATGATCCAAAGCACACCTCAAGAAAAAAAAAAAAAAAAAAAACAGTGTTGAAGAGTAGCTATATATATATGTGTGTGTGTGTGTGTGTGTGACCCTGGACCACAAAACCAGTTATAAGGGGTAATTTGTTTTATTAATACTTTTACTGAAAGCTGAATAAATACGCTTTCCATCGATGTATGGTTTGTTATGATCTGACAGTATTTGGCCAATACACAATTATTTAAAAATCTGGAATCTGAGGGTTAAAAAAACAACAAACAAACAACAACAAAAACAATATATATATATATATATATATATATATATATATATATATATATATATATATATATATATATTAGGGCTGGTAAGCGAATAAAACTTTAAATCTAATAAATTACATGTTGTGGTGATTAATTAATTAATTAATTAATTAATTAATCACACATCAAATTTGGAAAAAAAATACTCTCTTTCATTGTTGTGCAAAACATCAAACAGAGATTAAAAAAGTAGGTTCAGCAAGAAATATTTTGTTTGATATAATTTATTACATACACTCTTTTGGACCATGTGAGAAAATGATGACAGAATTGTCATTTTTGGGTGGGTTAACTATAACTTCAATAATTTATTTTCTTGATTTTATTGTTATTACTATGAAAATATTAAATTATTTATTTAATGAAATGATACTCTAAATAATAAACTAAAACTGCCAGTAGGTGGTGGTAAATGTCTTAATGATTAAGTCATGGAGTCATTTATTCATTTGTTTGATTGGTTCAAATGGCTGATTCATTCAGTAGTGAAGTAACTGGTTTTTTATGAATGGTTCATTGAATCATTAGGCTTGTTCGATTTGAAGCAGGAAGGGCAAGTGCATTAAATGCGTTAATAATTTTAACAAGTTATTTTTCTCCATAATTAAATTAGTTAAATTACCAGCCCTAATATATATATATATATATATCACAAATAAAGTCAGGACATTTATACTGTAGATTACATGATCAAGATCACATCAAGATCACATCTGGAGAATCGGAAAGTAAGACATATTTTCTTTCAAGGGAACTTCGAACTGCATCCTCTAGGGATCGCTATGGGGAAAGCAAGAGGACACAGTGTCTCGTTCCCTACTCAGCTAACCATGGTTACAATTGTAACCTAAGACGTTCCCTTTCAAGGGAACTTCGAACTGCGTCCTCTAGCTTTTCCCATAGCGATCCCTAGAGGATGCAGTGTCTCGTTCGCTACTCAGGGAACCATGGTTACATTTGTGTGCTGCTGCAATGTAATTAAATATGAATAACTTTTTACTTTGACAGCATGTTTTACTCTCATGAAACAAACATTGTTTAGCTCACCATCTATTGACTTTCATGGCTTTGTGAAAAGTGGATGAATTTCTGTTTAAATCTGACAGACTCAGTGTCTCTGAGTGTGTTCCAGCAAACATGGCGGACTCCACTGTCTATAATTTACCAGTTAACTAACATGATCATTATAAAAGGATTTAAGACACATATTACATTTACCAGTGATGTCATCTTTCTGTATCTATAAGGATAACCATATTTTCCCACGTGATTTGCATAAATATATGGCGTTTTCAAATACATTTACTTATAACAGATATATCAAATGCAATATTTTGAGGACACATATCAAATATAATCAGTGTCTAACACTAGGGGGCGCTACAACTTCTTTTTTTTGCACATTTGATAAAATCTAGATAGGCCAACATTTCCAGCAATCATCACTCCAACTTTTATCCTTGAAGAATCATGCTAAATTTCTAATTTAGTACTAGAAAAGCCCTTGCCATTAAATCAAACACAGCTGTATGCTTTGTGTTTTTGTGTTTGTTTTAGGTTCACCACAGTCTACAACAAACTATCATGTCTTAAGATAAATATTAGAATACTGACTTTGAGATGTTATGCCTTGGAACAACATATAAACAGTCTAATAATCAATTTCTAATACTAGGGGTCGCTACAACTTAAGAAAATCGTAATAGTGCAACTATATGGCCTAAGAAATCTCTAGATTATTTTTCTGACAATCCTACATTCAGCTACAGCTAGATTCTGAAAAAAATCTAAAAAACTAAACAGCAGTCTAAACTGAATTGAATAAGTCACACTTAAATCATGTGCTCGCTCGTGTAGATATTTTGATATCAATATTTATTGTCACTGAAAGATTCCCACACACATGCACATTAAAAAAGTTAGTTGCATGAGAAAAATAACATTCAATCATAACCAAGAAAAGAAGTCATCTTTTGTATTACATTGTGCAACACCACAGATTTACATTCTCATTTTAAACACATCTTAATTTCTCTTTTAATTAATGCCAAAACACTGTTCTGTAAATATAAAAACAAAACAATACATCAGTTAATATGCATGCGATACCTGTGTTAACATGCCTCACTAACATAGAGTCAGATTTCTCAGACTAATATCAACAGTTTCTCAGATCATCGGAAGAATTTTGTAAATCACATCTTAACAGCTAATGCTACAACATACAGTGCATTAAAAAGAGAGAGAGAGAGAATGGGGAAACATGGACCAAGTGTTGTGAAACAGATTATGTTTTTGGCATCTCACAACAACAGAGCCAGATTTATTATCATTATTTTTTAAAGGAATGTTTTAACATCTTTTGAACACAGGACCACAAGAACGTCTTACAGCATTATCATTATCAAATTAGATTTAGTTCATCAGCAAAAGACCATGGTTATGACATTTACCCATAAAAATGTCATTTATGTTTTTATATTTAATGACTTTAGAGTTAAGTATTCTAGGATAAGATATCAGAAATCATTAAAATCTCCTTTGGTGGATGGAGCCGTTTAATCAGTTGGATTACACTCAAACCATCATGAGTGATTGACCCTTTGAATTCATTCAGACTCTTTATCAGTTAGTGTTTAATGCTCAGATTAACGGCTGGAAAAGGATCTGGACATGTGTCCCAAAGCTGATATCTTATTTACCAGCGTATTCATGCGCCAGATGAGAAAGAACCAAAACAAATGTTCAGTTATGGTGTGAATAACTTTAAATTACTAGAAATTCATTGTTTTGTTTAAGATTCTTGTTCATACACAATATTTGTGGAGTAAAGGGAAGGCCTTTGAATGTGAACGTGAACTGGCGTTTTAATTTTATATAATTGCTTTGTGTGTGTGTGTATATATATATATATATATATATATATATATATATATATATATATATATATATATATATATATATATTATTATTATTTTTTTTTTTATTATTTTTTTTTTTATCAGCTTTCAACATGGATGCATTAGTTACAGCTGGAGTATCAACTACTTATTTTATCTCAAGAAGACAGATTCATTTGAAAAAAAAAAAAAAAAAGTTATTTTTTTCCCCCATGAATTTAGATTTTAAAGAACATTACAGTTGATTGCATAATATTTCAGACACAAACACACCTGATCTATGGCACCATGAGTTTACACTGAAATCCAGCTGCAACTGCTTTGGTGACATCAAGCTCCAATTTAGTTGCATTCACACACACACACAAACACAAAAATGTCTTATTACTACAGTAAAAGTACTTTAAAAAAGTCTGTACCTCAGAACACAGTCACTGAAATTTGACAATGATTCCTCCTTCTCTTTCTTTTTTTATAAAAAAAAAGTAAAATCAAGGTATTTCACGCAACCTGGGAGGAATATACACCATAATGTTAAATCCTACAAGTATGCTTGAGATTTTGAGATATGTGTGAGATTACATTCAGACTTCAGACTTCACAGGGAAGAGGTGGTTGGTCTGTTCAGTTGCAGCTACAGTCCAGCAGATAGCAGCATGTCCATGTCTCACCGTGTGAGTGAGCGAACACAGTCCATCCCCACCATTCAATTCTAAATCTAGATCTTTTTCCTTCGATGAAAATTGACTTCAACTTCAGAAACATGACCCAATACAAGACTCCTTGTTGACATGCTGACCATTTATGAAGTCAGAGAAAAATATGAGTTAATAAATACAATAAAACAATTAAAAAAAAAAGGTTTTTTTTTTTCTGAGAAATGTATTCATGTAGTGATGTAGAATGTTGGTTTACCAGTTTAGAGATGACAGTCAAATACACCCTGCTCAGCTGCTTCAACATCCTCTTCTGTGATGACTGAAGAGACCCAAGAACAAGCAGAAATAGGCTCAGAGAGGCTAGTAAACACAAGGTTCTGCAGTTATGAGATGTGTGTGTGAGAGACAATGTACCTTGGTTCTGCAGGTTAGACGGGGCATTGCTGGGCAGAGGGAAGCTGTAGGATCTGGACTGCAGAGACGGTGGAGTCTCATGACTGATGCTCTTCGTTCTTTTACGGCATTCGATCGTCAGGCGTCCATGACATGCTTTATGACAGTTCACACCACAGACTGAGAGAGAGAGAGAGAGAGAGGCAGGGTTAGTATTTAGGGTGGTGGACGAATGTGAAAAGAAGTGCGCTTAATTGTCCTGAATATGCACTTCTTTTAACTGTATTGCAGAAAATATAATCATAATGAAATAAAAGACCTTTTAGTTCACGTGAGACACTTTTATGACTGTTTCACACTTAAGTGACTTTGTAGTAGTATATTTTAATCATTTTTTTGTGATGCTTTAAAGAAGTAAACTGAGTTTGATGTGTTGATTTACATACTAAAGCACATATAAAGTACTCGATTATCATTTTAACTGTGGTGTGTTATTTGATATTACGTATAAAGTTAATATATTTTAAGTGTACTTAATTGCAGCTACATCATTGCAAATGTGTATTTGTGAATATATTTAAATACATGATATACAAGTTTAAAAAGATATAACATTAAAGTTTATTTGTGTTTATTTTAAGTATTTGTTAATACATTCAGCGGTGCTTTAACCTTACTTAAAAGACAATTTAAGTAATTATGAAATTACATATAAAGATGCTTAATTGTATTGAATATGCTCTTCCAGAGTACTTTAACTCTTAAAAGTATATTTTAACTTTACTTGCAGTTAATATAATAATAATGATGAAATAAAAGGCCTTTTAGTTCATGAGAGACGTTTATGAATGTTTCACACTTAAGTAACTTAAAAAAGTGCACTTTGTAGTAGAATATTTTAATCGTTGATTTAATCATCGTTTGCGATGCCTTAGAGAAATACACTTATTTTAATGTGATGACTAACATTCTAAAGCACATTACCATTTTAACTGTAGTGTGTTATTTGATATTACATTTAAAGTTAATATATTTTAAGTGTTATTACCTGCAGCTTTATCATTACAAATGTGTATTTGCAGATTCATTTAAATACATGATTGAAGTAAGTTTTAATTTATAGTAAATATTTATTAATACATTCAGCAGTACTTAAACCATACTTCAAAGACAATTTAAGTACTTAAGTACTGAATATGCACTTGCAGAGTACTTCAAATCTTCAAAGTATATTTTAACTGTACTTGCAGATAATATAATAATAATAAAATAAAAGGCTGGTGCAGAGGAAATTATCAGAAAATAAAGCACAAAATGAAATCTTGAGGAAGTGTTAAACAGCAGGACAAAGCAATATTTATACGGTCCACCTTCACACTTTTTCTGAATGGTTTCATGCATATAGTCATGTTAAGAGTATCCTATGTGAACAATCTGCAGTTAATTTCCCCGAGGTTTTTTTTTGTTTGTTTTGTATTTGAATGTGCAGCAACTATAGATGCCGGTGGGCAAATATGTTGTATTCACCCCTTCAATGTCAAATTTGAATAGGAGGACAGCTTTTGGCATCTGACTCAAAATAACTGCTTTCAACAGATCAATCTTCATTCAAAAACAAATTTATTATGCATTAAAGTTGAAGAACATTCGATGCAAAGCCAAAAAAGGCTGCATCTAGCTTATAATCTCTTGAATATGAAAACAAAACAAATCCATTTGTCTTAAAATGATGGAACATCATGCAGAACAAAGAGCAGCCATTGAAGTGACCCAACAGGGTATTGTGTATGAATAAGTTAAAAAATAAATAAATAAATATTTCCATGAAAGAATTCGTTGGTGGAAAAGCTGAACGCTTCTCAAGCGAAGAAACTGATCATCTATGGGACAAGCAGGAATCCACCAAAGCTTCCCGAAGTGAAGAAGGCGTGGGATGAAGTAGAATTTCATTCATCATTATAAGTAATAATAGGCTGAATTGCAAATATGTCGCCTAATTCTAATACACGCAATGACTATCCATCATTACATTTGTATATTTATGTGGCCTACACAATAATATTCTTTTACACTGTAATCCTTTTGTTTTTAATATTTGACAAGTTTGTGTGATGCGCATCCCTGTGTGCAATAAGCAAAGTCAAAACGCACTGTGGAGCCGCACATAGGCGCATTTTGTACCAACGCAACCTTTATATAACAAAAAAATACTGCGCCATTGACTTTAGACTAGGTTTGAGTTGAGTTGACTTGAGTCTATGGCGCAGTCTGTGTTCAGCTCCTTAAAATAGCAATGCGCCAGAAATAAGCCTGAACAACCCGATCTCACGGCAATTCGTACAGATTTTACAAGGTGGCTTTTTTGTACGAATTCGTACGACCACACTCCTACAATTTCATATGATTTTTGCCAAATCGTACGTATTTTACGAGTTGCACAATTCGTATGAATTTGTACGAATGACCTACACCTAACCCCTCCCCTAAACCTAACCGTTAGACGAATCGTATAAAATCGTATGAGAGAGGTCGTACAAATTTTTACGAATAAGCCACCTCGTAAAATACGTACGAATTGGTCGTGTGATAGTGTTGGCCTGAACACACCTCTTTTTTAGACCAGCACCCCCATGGGCGCACAAATTGGTGCAAATTCATTTGCTAATTAAACAGCGTGGCGCTGGATGGGAAAATGCGAATGGCGCCGGACTGAAACTAGCTAACACACTTGCGCTGCGCCTTGCGTCGCATTGCGCCGGGTGTATGATAGGGCCCCTAATTTGCGATCGCCATGCTTCCTGGAAGTAGGGGTAGGAAGTTGACAGCCTCATGTGTCAGAAAGGAAGTTAATACCATTTTTTCTTTGAAATCCCTTATTTGGTTGGTTTCTTGCATGTCATTGAGAAATAAAATACGGATAACATCTATAAAGATACTTACAAAAGGAAAATGACAACTATATACTGCAGCAACTATAGTTGCTGGTGGGCTTAAATGTGTTAAAGTACTTACAGCTTCTGATTCTCAGCACTGAAATATTGATATTTACAACATTATATGCTTATAGTGGTTAATATATAGTATATAACAACTGTGCCGAACACGCACACATACACATACAGCTCTCTCTTACCTTTGCATTTGTATCCTTGTTTATAAAAGCCCCATATCTTTAAAAAAAGAGAAGAAAATAAGTTATTTCTAAAGAAAGGATGTGGAAAAAAGTACGGAGAAGAGAAGAGGGAGGGACTACGATCAAGAGAGAGGGAGAGAATCCCAGCAGGTAAACAACAGATGAAAGGGAGAGCACAAACATCACAAACACACAACATCAGAGGCCACACACACACACACACAGGTAGATCTGAAGGCACCAGATACACTCAATGGAAGGGACTGGGGTACAACAAACAATACACAGCTACACACCACACCATGCTATAAATAATCCCACAGATCAAAGCTAAATCTGCTCTGGCTACGGCTAATTTCTAAAACTGTCTGTCTTAGAAAATACAAAATGCAATAATTTAGGAAGCTTTGAATCTAAAGTGCATGATACTTACAAAGCCAGTGCAGTGTTCACAGAAAGTGGGCTTCACGTATGTGGTCTCAATAAAGGTGTGTATGAAGCCCATCTTACAGTTGAGCAAAGAGCTGGCCTTCATAAAGTAATCAATCATCTCCTCTCTGCTGATCTTTCCATCCCTGATTGATCATGACATGAGAGAGAAAAACAGACACTCATTTCAACAGCCAATAAACAGTGCAAAGTGAGTTAAACCTAATGAAGCTTTTTTTTTTACATTTATGTTAAGTTGTGCACACAACAGTGCTCTTGTTTGGCATCGATACACTTACTGATTTTTATCAAGTTCTCCAAACTTGCTGAGATAAGGGAAGTTATTCCTGATACACTCAAACTCTTCGCGTGAGATGAATCCGTCGCCGTTCGTGTCGAAATTCGTGAACACAGACTGAAAAGAAAACAGAAAAAGCTTTATGAACATGCATCACCAACAATACTGGTGGAATGAGCTGTAAATGAACATACTGAGCCTGTTAAATGATATAATATACAGTTACTTGACAGTGTCAACAAATATACATATTTGACCCTGCAAAAAAATGTGCTCAGGTCGTGAGATGCTTAAAAAACAGCGAGATGCAATGCCACTGACAGAATACAGAGGTCAGTCTCATGAACACACGTATAAATAGTATGCCAAATAAAAACTAAAACTTTAATACTTTTGCTTGCATATGATATGCATGTGTTCGGCGTGCATATAATACGCTGTTTTCGTGTGCATATGATATGAAATTAGTTGGCGTGCATACGATATAATATAGAAATAACGCACTTTCTAATGAAAGTAACTTTGTGCTTAAATTATTCAGTCTACCCATGTAATTAATTTAATTAATACCTGTACTTGACATCCCTTACTTGTGATTCTGATTGAATAAAGCTTAATTGACTTTAGTTTACCGTCCAAAGTACTTCCCATCAGGTAAACTCATTCGGGCAATTACAAGAACTGCACGGTTAATCAAGATGCAGAGTTTGACTGAGTTTACAGCAGTAATTAAGAGGGGCGGGGCTTAGTCAACTGAAGTGATGTAAAGTGTAAACAAATTCAAATGAAAAGTGTTTGTTCTTCTCTTACATCCACCATCTTCTCGATATGTTTGCTGATGATAGCAGGGTCCGCTTTAGGCTTGACCGACGCTGCCCACTCGTCGATCATTGAGAGTTGTTTAGGAGCTGGACTGGAGGAAGAGGTTGAGTTCTGACGCAGTAACCAGAAACAAAGTCAAGTCATGTGTGCAGGTATTGTTAGTTCACTTTATATTTAAATCTAATATTGTGAGTTTACTTATTGTACTGTAAATGATTCCAAACATCTACATTTCACGTAATGCATTGTATTTATTGATCGCCAACATGAATAAATATATCAAATTAACCAAATATAACTGACCGCTGGTTTTGCCGCTCTGGGTTCCCTCTGTAATGAGAGCTGATAAATCTCCTCTTCTGTGTGATACTGATCCAGTGACACCTACACATAAGGATTCAATGAAAACAAATAAAAATTTTGGGAAAATTGCCTTAAAGTTGTCCAAATGAATTCGTAGCAATGCATATTACTAATCAAGAATTACGTTTTGATTTCTCTACTTTAGGAAATTTACAAAATAATAATTATGGAACATAATCTTTATTTAATATCCTAACGATTTTTGCCATTAAAGAAAAATCTATAATTTTAACCCATACTGTGTATTTTTGGCTATTGCTTCAAATATACCCCAGTGATTTAAGATGGTTTTGTGCTCCAGGGACACATATATATACTTTGTGTGTTCATATAATTATTCATCCAAATGGCAAGTGATTAAAGAGGTAAAAACTATTGAAATCCATTTCCAGCACAGGAATATAAAAAAATAAATAAAAAAAGGGTAATTTGCAACTTTTTATCTCACAATTCGGACTTTTCTTCTTGCAATTCTTGAGTTTATTTGTCACAATTCATAATTTTTTTCTTTGACCTTTGAGTTTTATCTCAGAAAGTGAGAAAAATAAATTGCAACTTTATTTTTATGATTATGATTTTATAACTCGCAATTGCGAGTATATATGATGCAATTCTGGAAAAAAGTCAGAATTGTGAGATAAAAAGTTGTGAGATATTCAGTGGCAGAAACAAGCTAACATAAAACACTGTACGTCAAATGGGCTATGAAAGCAGAGTTTAGAGACTCATCAAAACGTTGTTACTGAATGCATTTATGTTCCTGTGTAGTTTCTGAAATGGTTAGATTTTACCATGGTATGTTCACCCCATGCAGTAATTACGGTAATTATTCAGGAGATTCTATGTACAGTTGTTCACGTTTGGAGGACTAAAAAATATTTAGTTCCAATGCAATGCTAAAGCAATGGTGAAATTTATCTATTTGCAGCGTTAGAACAACAAAACTCTGGCAAATAGCAAATGAATTACACATTCCATAATAAAGAGTTTTAAAATATTGTTTTCCGTGTTGTGTGCGAACAGATGGAACAGATTTAGGAATATGGTGATGTTAAGAAAACAACTTTGCGCATGGCAACAGTTGCTTTTAAATATTAAGCACGAAAAGAAATTTAAAAACGATGTTTGAATGCTGTATTTAACATATACTGTAGAAGATGTCTTTCCTGTTCTGTGCTAAATCTGAGCTGTGACTTATCAGAGCCAAACATGACCAGAGATTTTTTACAATAAACTTTAAAACAGCTCTCGTTCTACATGCTCAACACATTGAGCTCTGTTGCTCAAGCAGCTCATGCAAGTCTAAGTCCAGTCTTCCACACATCTTCAACTGAGTGCTGCAGGGATGACATATTTCATTTAAAAACAAAACTGAGAAATGAGTCCAGTTCCATCGTCCTGAAGTCAATGGGGTTTTGGTCAAATGCCTGAAATATTGTCTGTGTTTAACACAAGCTTAAGATATTTTCACGCTTTATTCTGCAACATTAAATACATTAATAAATCCACCTTTTGAATTTTTTTTCTTCTTCTTCTTATTATAATTTTTTTACAGCTTTTACTTGGGGCTAAATTGGACTACAGATTTTCTTTGGGATGTAAGACATGATCACACCGAACAAGTAAACTGATCTACTCACTGGACACTTTCATTGTGTTTATAATTGTGCTTTTTCAAACTCTTGGGAAAATTGATATATTCCATTTATTATAAAATTGGAATATTAAATAACTTGTTGGAAGCTTATAGCATATGTTTAGCTTTTAACCTCTGGGTATTATATTTAGGCCTTAAAAAACATGTCAGAATCATAAACTTTTGTGGAAAATCCTTGAGAAAACTTGCTAACTTACAGTTTGACCTAAAAAATACAGTTTTTACAAGTAGACACCCATTCAATCAGTCAGTTTTATCCTAATCACATGAAGAGACTCCATTCCTCTTGAAATGGTTTACGTAAGACAGACGCACTCACTGTAAGAAGATTGAGTAAGTCTGTGTTGGCCTCGATGTTAGGAGGATTGCTTTGCACGAGAGCCAGTTCCTGCAGGATTGCATAGAGTTGCTGAGTTTTAATCAAGTTGACGCGGGTCTTCTGTGGGTCTGTCCAGTCCACAAGAGCGACATGAACCGCTATCAAGTCCTTGAGGTTTACAGCCAGGATTGGGAATCGGAAACCAGTGCACTCAGCGAATCGGCGCCGGTACTGACTGTAGTTTCCACAAGACGTCAGCAGGTCCAACAAGCTGTTAAATATCTGAGAAGGATATTCAGATGAACTGGTACTTGTCGGAAATAAAGGTGCTGGGTCTGATGTATATGTTAAGTGCATTCTGACAGCTGTGTACCTTATTGGTTTCGTTGCTGATGTGTGTCTGTGTCTCCTTCAGCCTAGAGATGGAGCTGTTATTGAGACCCCCGACCACCGCCATCAGTGTGTTGAAATTCTGCAGCTGCAGCAGTTTCTATACAGTATGAATTAATGATAAACAAAGAGAAGATGAAGTCATCAAAATCTGACGTTAATTTAAAATAATACAAATAGTTCGCAAAGAACACACTCATGCAAATTTCTTAAAACTTGTGAATGTAACAAATTGAAGGTATTTATTTAGTATAGTGGTTATATGTATGGATTCCATGGATCTCGGTCTTATTTTTAATCATTCAGAACAAAAACATACGTAAAACATAAAGTTACGAACAGTAAACTGACATTTATTATATATGAAACTACAAATCTGATTAAGAATGTATGCTAAATTACATTTTATTGTACTTTCATTCATTCATTCATTCATTCATTTGTGAAAAGGTTCAAGGTTTGAAAGAATAAGTCCATAAGAGACTTATAAATAGAAAATAGTAGAAACATAGATTTGACTATTTTACCACCAGATTATAGACTTCCTTAATTAATTTGTTGCTTCTTTATTATGGGTTTTTAGTTGTATTTTTGTAATTAATCACACAGTCTCCAATGTCCCGCTGTATGGACTGACGTTTGTGTATTAACAGAAACAGTTGCTAGCTAAAACGTAAAATTTGATTATCAAATCAGCACCTACAATGCAAAAGTTGGAGGATTTAGTTTGAAACCATTGTTAATCTGAAATTGCAATTTGAAATTGAAATTTCAATTAAACGTGACATCTTAAAGGAGAAAGACTGAAATAGTATTTCCTTGTAAAAACATACTCCAATAATCTTAATTTTAAAACTTGCAAAATCATTTTTTACAGTGTCGGATGGATGTGTGCCTGACTATGGGATTTGAAAGCATCCCACTTGACTTACGTTCTGTCACTTGTGCTTGAACCCCTAATACAAATATAAATAAGTGCAATAATTTGGTGCTTGGCCCCTAAATATGCTTTTAGGAGATGAATGGAGAGATGAAAGGTTTTTAAAGAAAAAGATAACACAATATGAAAAGGAATTAGACAGGAAACCTTGTGAAAGAGAAAAGGGAAGGACCAGAAAGATATAAAGCGGTAGTCGAAGTGATATTTTGGAAGAGGAAGAGCTCAGGGGCCCATAAGAAGGAAGAGAACAAGGGATCATCAGGAGGAAGAAGAGCAGGGGGTGATGGAGCCCCACTGCGCTTCTAAAAAATTCAAAGAGAAGAAAAGTCACATGGGTCTAAGCTGTTATTGTACTGAAGGTCTACACCAGAATAAATGATCATTTCAACCACACAAGGAAACTAATAGACTAAGCACTAACAAGCCCAAATTCACCACTATATTCTGGAAATAAGTTTGATTAAAAGTAGGGTCCCACTTTATATTAAAGGAATGAAAATTCTATCATCATTTACTCAGCCTCATGTCATTCCAAACCTGTATGAGTTTCTTTCTTCTGTTGAACAAAAAAGAAGATATTTTGAAGAATGCTTGACTTTCCGTACTATGGAAGTCAATGGGGACCAACAACTGCATTCTTAAAAATAAAGCTGCTTCATGATGCCATAGACGAACTTGGTTATGGTTCCATAAAGAACCTTTAACATCTAAAGAACCTTTCTGTTTCAGAGTTTCTTTTCTTTAAAGAACCTTTGACTGAATGTTTCTTTGTGGAGCCAAAAATGGTTCTTTTGTGGCATCGCTGTGGAGAACCTTTTAAGCACCTTTATTTTTAAGAGTGTGTTTGTTTCTTTAAAGTTAAAGTTGTGTTCAACATAAGCTAGAAACGTATGCATGTTTGGAAAGACGTGAGGGTGAGTAAATGATGACAGAATTTTCATTTTTGGGGTGTTTATGTACTTTAAATGCACATGTTTTACATTATACACTGAAAAAACTGGTGTAGAAACAACTTTCACTCAGATATTGCTAGTAAAGTGTACAATGAGTTTCAAAGAAACAGCAACACATTAAACATGACATATAGAATTATGTATTTTCTTGTACAAATGTACTCTAATAATCTTTATTTACAACTTTTTACACTGTGTGTACATTTAAAAACACAATTAATTTCTGTAATTACTTCTATAATTCCACCGCTGACCTCAAACCTAATCATACCATGAGACCTGTCCCTAGCATTACCCACGTCCCATCTCAATAGGGGCAAAAGTGTTTTGCAAAACAGTAAATAGAATGTACCCAACATTTTTCAACAGAAGCACATTTATACCTAATATAAAGTAGGACTAAGTTGAGTTTCTGCTGACCTGTGCGACCCGTATGAAGTGTGCGATCACAGCCGCTCTCTGCGGTGCGGTGGGTTTACTCAGAACCATCAGCTGAATCCACTGCGAGACGCTGTTAAAGAGCGTGATAAACCTCTCCAGGATGGGGTTATCCACCGTACAGCCGTGCATCACAAAGCTGTGGTAATCCTGAAACTGAAACACACATTCAACAGATGGCCACCGATCACGAGAGAGGAATAACTCCATAATGACTTTATCACAGATAACAAAAACATGTTCTAAGAATGTTTCATGTGTGTTCCTATTAAGTTATGAATTTTCTAAATATTCTTTTAAAAAGTCCAGTTTTTCTTTTATTAACCGTCTAGTGTTGTTTACATGGCGGTCAAAAGTTACTTTTTTTTTAATGCAAGAAAATGAATGTACTATATTTTAGTTTAATGGTTTTAATATTTAATATTTTGTATTTTTAGGGTATTGTATTATATTTATGGAATAGTTATGCTCCATTAATTACCTGTTAACCACTTTATGAGCATAGACGTTAAAGTGTTGTAAATTCAATGCTTTGGAGCACAGATTAAAGTTTGGTCTCTTTTCAGAGAAGACACTTGGCAGATTATTGCTGAAGTGAAAAAAAAAATTACTAAAAGAAGTTAAAGAAGTTTATTTTTATAAATGCACAAATGATAACTTTAAACTTTTACATGAAATATATATTTTCCAAAAACATTTTTTACTCTGTACCCGAAATAAATAAATAAATTCTCTTCCAATTAATTTCCAGTGAAAACCATTTAATCTTTTCAAATCATTTCTATAATTAATATTTATTTATTTATTTTTCTACCAAGTTTCATACCATTCCGATGGTCAAAGATAACTGAAATAGGGTTAAATGCAAACACATGCACTCAATTGCACATTCAGGACTGTATGGAAATCTACGTGGTGAGCCATTCTCATCCAGTTCTTAATGTAAGATAAAAATAAATGCATCAGCTTAACACTCCACCCGGACATGACAGACATCTTTCAGCACTTTTAGATTTTAATTAGGGCATTATTTGGTCTATTTCTATCTCTTCTGAGGACAAATAGAGCACTTTCACTCCAACAATGAGAGCAAAACCTCTACTCACAAACGTACCATTATCTTGCAGAAGGATTTGTACTCCAGATAGGTCAGATGTTCAGCGAGCTCACAGGGGTCCAGGTGATCAAACAAAAGAGACATTTTTCTCTTTTTTGACACTGATGGAACTCTTTGGGTAACCTGACGTTTCCATTTATACGAGGGCCTACAGCAGGAAAAATATGTTATTTCAGATAGCGCTAAAGTTGCTATTGTTGGCAGCTGACTAACATGCTGAAATCTGACAAGTTGACCTTCATGACAAACTCATTTTATCTGGCTTCAGTTTATGGAGCAAAACTTGTGGATTTGATTTTGCCACATTTGAAAGTGCGGAAATAACATTTGAAAGCTACACGCTAACAAAAAAAAGTTTGTTTATTGGCATATATGATTTCACATAGAATCTTTACTATTCATGGAATCTTTCCATTCCAAAAAAAAAAAAACCCAAAAAAGTTATTTATAGTGGAAAACAGTTGTTTACATCATTAAAATGTTCTACACACTTAGAAACAAATGGTTATTTTAAGAATTGAACACTTAAATGTTCTTTGGCGAACCAAAAATGGTGGATCTATGTCATTTCTGTGAAAACACCCTTTAGAAACTTTTATTTTTAGAAGAATACAGCAGAAGACAAGATCATGTGGACTGTTTTTCTGTCCTTAACAGTTGCGGTTACCACCCATGATCATGTGGAAAACAGGGCATCCCCTTTTATGGTCTTTTTGTTTTGAACAGCAGTGCGAGATGACAGATTTTTAATTTTTTTTTGTGAACCGCTTAACCTTTGCGGACTGCGAGCATGAAATGAGTGTGTAGGTGTGTGTCTGTGCACTTACACACTCTCCACATCGATAAGCTGACTCTGTGTTTCATTGCCGCCAGTGTTCAAGTTCTCTCTCAGGTCTTTAATCTGGTCAGCCAAAGCAGGATTCAGATCAAACTCTACTGGATATTCGGAAATCCAGAACCTACATGGAAAAAAAGTCAGAACAGCTAATGCAATACAAAAGAGCGGATACGACATCCCATGGAGAATAGCAATGTGACACAGGATAAGTCTTACTTTACAAGGTGGCATATTTGGGCTCTGAGCTCATCAGTGCTGCCTTCCTGTGACCTGTATATTTGTTAAGTGTGTAAAGTTTTAACTTGACTACTTAACTCTATACCATGACATTATCCTTTCATTTTAATTTAACACCAGCAATGAAAGAGAACATGCAAAGAAGAGATAAAACACTAACAAAAAATAGAAAGTTATCAACACCATAGTCCAGATTTTATAGGTTTGCATTAAGTATTCTTTTATTTAGTTTTGCATGTTTAACTTTACAATAGGACTTACATATTCACCCAAAATATCCAATTTTGCACTTTATGGCAGGATCTAAGAGTCAATTCCAGTAAATGCAACATGGGTTGTAACCTCACCTAATGATGTTGAAATATATCGGTCAAGTATGATTGTGTGAAAACTACTTGTAGATAAAGGATACTTTAGCAGCAGTTTCTTGGACAGATCGGTGGAGGATATGTACCAAGGATGCATCATCAGAAACATTTTCACAAAGGAGGGATCTTTTATTTTGCCTTCACTGTCTGAAAACACAAACATCACAGAACATAAATGAAGAATAAACAATAACACTTTAGATTAGGCAACACATATTCATTAACACTTAAGGGTTTTCCCTCAACCAACTCCTAATTTGCTGCTTATTGACAGTAAGGTAGTTGTTTGGAGTAGTTCAATTTAGATATTGGTAGGGTCATGCATTAATATGTGCTTTATAAGTACTAGCAAAAAGCCAGTATGCTAGAATGCATGCTAATAAACAATGTAATGTTCCTAATCTAAAATGTTACTAAATGTTACATTTTTTTGTTGTGACTTCCTTGGTCAACTTCCTTGACCAGCTTTACCAGGTAAGCTTTGTTCATAAAAAGCATTCTTATTGTTTGCCGACTCACCATTTCTGTAGATCCGCAGCAATAACTTCTGCTTCTCAACTGCTCTAATTCATCAGGCTAAATGTTCCAGCCAAACTTCTTCATCTACTGTGTAGGACTGTATCTTTACAGACTCACCAAAGGATTGTATGCAGAAGTCCACCAACTCGTCCACTGTTCCTGAATCCATAGGTAACGGATCCATCATATCTCTGTTTTTCTTCCTCTATCTTTGCTTTCTAACAGCCTTCTGTCTTTCTCTTCTCCTCCAGTGATCTTCCTCTTCTCTTTTGTCTGTCAATAGAGATTGTTACTGTAAGGAGAAGATCACATTGAACATCCTTGTGAAAAAGAAGTGCGCTTAGTAGTATTGAATGTGCACTTGTATACTTCGTATCTTAAAAGTACATAAAAAATAAAAGTATACGTATTTAGTATTTGCAGTTAATTTAGTATTAATGGCATAAAAGGCCACTTAAGTGTACTTAAAAAGAGTACTTAAGTGTCTTAAGTGTACTCAAGTGTCTTAACACTTAAAATTTTTTATAGTGCCGTTTATAGTGTACTTCAAATGTATAAATTGAACAAAACTGTACTTGCAGATTCAATTTATTTTGAAGGTTTTTGCACACCGAGACCGAAATGTACGCATGCGTTTTTCAGTTTTTTCGTATTCACCATCCTTTCCTATCGAAATGCATGCTACAGATGCGAAAACGCAGACAATAGAACCTGATCCGATTTGTTGTATGTCGGACCAAAGTTTCGGAGGCAGTGTGTACACATGATTGACACAACGTGAGGTCACTTAAGTGCACTTAAAACGGGGGGTGAAATGCTCGTTTTCACTCAATATCCTGTTAATCTTGAGTACCTATAGAGTAGTTCTGCATCCTTCATAACTCCAAAAAGTCTTTAGTTTTATTATATTCATAAGAGAAAGATAGTCTGTACCGATTTTTCCCGGAAAAACACGAGCGCCTGGAGGCGTGACGTGTGGGCGGAGCTAAAGAATCACGAGCGCCAGTAGGTTTTTGCGTTGAGAGCATGTGGAAGCTGTGACACCGTGAGGGAAAAACCATCATCCAAAACAAACCATGGCTTACAGTCAGATTCAGCCGTTTATTTATGATCCAGAATCAGATCCAGAGGCTAAAACTGAACGAGAGCAGCAGCAGCAACGACTCGCTCCGAGCGGGGCTCGAACCCGGGTCTCCGGCATGGGAGGGGACGCACTAACAAGGAGACAGAGATATTTGAAGCAGTTTTACTCACCGCATGCGGTTCCAACACACGATCTTGACCCTTTTTCGATGGGATTGCATTATCCTTAAGAAATAAACGATACGCAAATCCGTCGTCAAACTGGGCCTTGTTTGTAAAACAAGCATCTTTGAAATGCAGGGAACAAACAAAAACACTTGCACAACTCCGTTGATGCTCTGTAAAAATAAACTCAATCCACTGGTCCCTTCATGCTGTTTTTTTTTGGCAATCTGTGCAGGGTTGTCTTGCCCTCTTCCGGCAGAAGTGCCCTTAGGACCCATATAAGGAAATTCGAGCCATACTCGAAAAAAACTTTCCGAAACTTGTGACAAACCGGAAGGAGTATTTTGGGAACAAAAATACTCCTTCAAACGTACAAACGTACAACGTTTTTGAAACTTTGTCCATGTTTAGCATGGGAATCCAACTCTTTAATAGTGTAAAAAACTCAGTATGCATGAAATAGCATTTCACCCCCCCCTTTAAGAAACAGACATCTCAAATGCATGTAGACATTTAAAAAGTGCACTTTGCAATAATAATTATTTTAAATGTACTAAATTACAACTTCAGCCTTAGAAATGCGTAATTACAACATTTAAAATAAGTTTAATTAGAAATTACATTAAAGTATATTTTAGTTTAGTAGTACATTCAGCGTTCAAATTTCAATTACAACAGACTTATGAAATTACATATGAAATGTACTTGTGTCCTACTTAAGTGGACTGCATTCATTCATTTGCAATTAGCATGCAATTAAGTGTCAAAAACATTACATTCAGTTTGAACTTCAGTATATGCTATTCTTCAGTATATTTTATTAATATTTTCATTGAGACAAAATATAAAAGAGCTGCTGATGCTGTAGAACAATGTGTTGTTTGTTTGATTGCTTGTGTTTGTGTGTGTTTAAAAGGCTTTTTGATCTTTGACCAAACAAGCCGCTGATTACGACATTATTTCTGAGATATTAGTGACCGGATGACAGACGAACCAAATGTCCCGAGTGATAAACTCATTCAACATAATGCGCACACACACATAAATGTCATAATGAGTTTCAGACTGCCAAGGAACTGACCTCTTCAGAAAACAAAAAGCCTCAAGTTAGCACATCCTAAAATAGAAATGGTCATACAAGTACCAAACCACAGTCTATCCTTCATACAACACACACACTTATCTCTCACTATGCTTTCCTGTATTGATACAACACACACACACACACACACACACACACACACACATGCTCATGCAGTCGTAGCAAGGTGGCCAGCAGGAAACCATGGCAACAAACTCTGATCCCATTGTGATCAACCTCTCCATATGGAAACACAAATTATATTCCACTACAGAGAATTCCACATGAATGAAATGCACAGAACAATACGGATGATAGAGAGAAACATACAATATATTATATTATTAATAAATATAAATATAAAATGAAAACACCCAGCCAGCCATTTCCTCTGTCTGTCTAATAATTTAGTCTCAGTTCTCTGTTTGTCAGAAACCACCGAAAATACAAAGAAAACACTGTAGACAGTAGTGGATCTTTAAATAAGGCATCTTGGGAAATTATGCATGGCCACTCACACACACACACACACAAGCCTCCATTAAGCTACATGAAGCGTGTTTTATATAGGATCTCATTGTATGGTGGAATGTGTGTGTGTGTGTGTGTGTGTGTTGCTGCAGAGAGGTGGGCGGACACTTTCAATTACAGCCCTCATAGAGAGAGAGAGAGAGAAGAGAATAATAGATTTAATAGAGGAGCCGCAGTAAGACTCTCTGTCTCAAAAAAAACAAAACCCTACTGACTCAAGGCCTGAATCGCGAGCCATGGTCGGACTGCTCTCTACAAATCCTGAGAAACTGATAAACGTCCTTTTGACTTGTGTTCTGTGTGGACTATGGATGCACATTTTGGCAAGTTCCTCTAACTGCTCACAGCCTATTATTAACTGACTAGCCGTTAAACAGCAGGCCTTAAAAGGTTAGGTCACCCCAAAATTAAAATTAGCCCATGAATTACTCACCTTGAAGTCATCTTAGGTGTTTATGACTTTCTTCTTTCATACAATGCAGTCAGAGTCTTTGATCTTTAAAGTTGTTTGATGCCACTCAGCGGGTGTTGCACTGCATCGGCTCATGAGAAGTTTAATAAAAAGCGCATCCATAAAAAAAAAAAAAGTGTCTCACCCGGGGTGAACAAAGGCCTTCTGTAGCAAATCGATGGGTTTTTGTAAGAAAAATTAACCAAAACTGACCTCATACGTCATTCCCCTGGATCAGCTTTGTTTACAACTGTGAGCGCAGATTCACTACAGGAGGACTTTGTTCACACCCCAGAGCCATGTGAGACACTTTTTTAATGGATGAGCTTCTCAAGGACCGATGCAGTGCAACACCCACTGTATGCTCTCAATGTCAAATGCAGAAACGTTAATTCATGCGTTCATGACTTCAAGGTTAGATTATTGTAATGCTTTATTGGGTGTTTGTTCTGCACGCTTAATAAACAAAACTCCAGCTAGTCCAAAATGCAGCAGCAAGAGTTCTTACTAGAACCAGGAAGTATGACCATATTAGCCCGGTCCTGTCAACACTGCACTGGCTCCCTATCAAACATCGTATAGATTTTAGCTCCTAAACTCTGGAATAACCTACCTGACATTGTTCGGGAGGCAGACACACTCTGTCAGTTTAAATCTAGATTAAAGACCCACCTCTTTATCTAGCTTTCACATAACACACTAACACATTTCTATTATTCAAATGCGTTAAAGGATTTTTAGGCTGCATTAATTAGGAAAACCAGAACCGGGAACACTTAATGTAATTTCACCTGATGTAATTGCTACATCATTAGAAGAATGGCATCTACGCTAATATTAGTCTGTTTCTCTCTCATTCCGAGGTCACCGTAGCCACCAGATCCAGTCTGTATCCAGATCAAAGGGTCACTGCAGTCACCCGGATCCAGTACGTATCCAGACCAGATGGTGGATCAGCACCTAGAAAGGACCTCTACATCCCTGAAAGACAGCGGAGACCAGGACAACTAGAGCCCCAGATACAGATCCAGGTTTTTTTCTCAATTCTGTCACCAATGGAGTTTGCATGTATCTTGCTATGTTGAGCTAATCAACTCAAAACACAAACATTCACTGCCAAAGAAGCTGGCTGTTCAGAGTGCTGTATCCAAGTATGTTAACATAAGGTTGAATGGAAGGAAAAACTGTGGTAGAAAAAGATGCACAACCAACCGAGAGAACCGCAGCCTTATGAGGATTGTCAGAAAAATGTATTCAAGAATTTGAGTGAACTTCACAAGGAATGGACTGAGGCTGGGGTCAAGGCATATAGACATGTTAAGGAATTTGGCTACAGTTGTCGTATTCCTCTTGTTAAGCCACTCCTGAACCACAGACAACGTCAGAGGCGTCTTACCTGAGCTAGGGAGAAGAAGAAATGGACTGTTGCCCAGTGATCCAAAGTCATCTTTTCAGATGAGAGCAAGTTATGAATTTCATTTGAAAAAAACAAGTTGCTTGAACTCCAGTGTTAAGTTTCCACATTCTGTGATAATTTGGGGTGCAATGTCATCTGCTGGTGTTGGTCCAATGTGTTGTTTTTTTTTAAATCCAAAGTCACTGCACGCGTTTACCAATACATTTTGGAGCATGCTTCCTTCTGCTGACCAGCTTTCTGAAGATGCTGATTTCATTTTCCATCAGGATTTGGCACCTGTCCACACTGCCAAAAGCACCAAAAGTTGGTTAAATGACCATGGTGTTGGTGTGCTTGACTGGCCAGCAAACTCACCAGACCTGAACCCAAGAGAGAATCTATGGGCTATTGTCAAGAGGAAAATGAGAAACAAGAGACCAAACAATGCAGATGAGCTGAAGACCACTGTCAAAGAAACCCGTGCTTCCAGACCTCCTCAGCAGTGTCACAAACTGATCACCCCCATGTCACGCCGAATTGAGGCAGTAATTAAAGCAAAAGGAGCCCCTACCAAGTATTGAGTACATGTACAGTAAAGCAGTTTCCTTCTTCGTTTCACCCCTTGTATTTAATTTTGTTATTTGATTTGAGTGTGGAGTGTGTCTGTGCTCTTTGTTCACTTGTTGAGGAGAGAGCACGATAAGATGTCACGTTACATACTGTACATTGGGCTTCACGTAGTTTACTTTGATGTGTTAGTTTATTAGTTTAGGATTTTTGCCACCCGCTGTAACGCTTTTAGTTTTTTTATTTAATGCTTACTTTTGGTCTGTTGTTTGGGGTTGAAATTAATAAATGCATTTTTCTCTGTTGGAACTTGTAGTGTTCTCCTCTTCATGACTTACCCACCATTCGATATGCACTATTAAAATGTATGCTAACTTTTATTATAGAGTTTTATGAATGTTACATTCCTGTAATGTCCCTGGACAAATTAAATAAGTTTTGGGAAAGAAACATAAGGATGATCCACCCTTGAATATAGCCATCAATGGGACATAAGATGATTGGGTAACACTTTATTTTAATGTTTTCTTGTTACATGTTACATGCACTTGCTATCAATTATGCTTAATTACATGCAAGTTACTTTAAGCCAAACCTCAATTCTAACCCTAACCATATAGTAAGTACATGTAGTTAATTAATATTACTCTGTACAAAAATATATAATTACACTGTAACAAGGATACCTTAAAATAAAGTATAACCACAGATTGCATGACAATGTTTGATGAAATTATATATCTCATATAACAGTTAAAATTGTTATATGAGAGTGTTTTGTCAGTTTGCTAAAAAAAGTATCAAAGCGAATATTAAAACAAAACTATATAGTGAACACACTTGACATCATAAACCCATCAATTTAGCTCTCATAAGTTGTTTATTGTAAAATATTAAGATTGCACTGATTGCCAATTGAGAATAATGCACTATATCCTGGTATAACCATTTTATCTAAAAACATGAATGTGTTCTTGTCCAAAATAATCTACAAAGTGGACCATGGTGCATTTTAAAATTATTGCTCTGCCAAGTCAGTTTGAGATAAGTCTACACACATGCGGAGAAGAAAACACAGTTTGTGGTGCAATGAAATGTCATGTGGTGCAACCAACTATGCAAAAATAATGTAGCAGCTTTTATGTGGCCAGGCAGAGAAATGGCCGCACTTCAACCTCAGGAAATACAAAATGAAAAGCATATACACTGCTTATCAACACAAGTTAATGAGTAAGGCCAAGTAGGGGTTGAACCATGTTTATAAAATGTCGTGTGGATTGACTACCCAAAAACTATATTTATGAATTATTATCTCCAAAAAAAAATATATATATATATATATATATTTGTTACAATACTTTTCACTGTGAACAATATGCATAAAAACTAAATAATAATAATGATTATCATGTTGTTTTTTACAGCACATGGCATTTTTAGAGGCATTTTATTTGTACTTTTCCTGAAAATGGTGTAAAAGTTTTTCAAAAACTTATGAAACCATCATGAATAAAAAACTAAATTTCCAAGAATTTGGTATTGTGATTTAAAACCCCATTTGAAGGATATTTCATTTTCTTTACAATCTTATTTGTCACCCAAATACAAATGAAAATTGTATTATTAACTTACAATAAATTAAGTAAAAATAAAATTTGTAATTTAAAATAAATTACAAAGTTAAATATCCGCACTTAGATGTGATGACGTGAACAGATATGAGAACCAATAAAAACCTCCATTTATGTCGATTTTAAGTACAAGCATTGAGCTTATCGCTCACATGCAAATTAATTAAATGCATTTTTTCCTATCTAGCATTTCTCATAACAAATTCAAGCAACTACTGCGCTGGATTGTGGTGATCGATAATGAAATAGCTGAATATAACCTGGAATTTCTAACACCTTTCTTGTAAGGAATGCGGAAGTGTAAAGAAGTTGTGACTAAAATTGCTTCTGAGCTCTTCTAGTTTGTCTCTGATGCAATTAAAACACTCATGAAACACTCACAGACCTGCGAGTGTTTGTGTGTTGGATGTGTGCAGTTGTCGTCAGTAAGCAGCTGTTTTCTGAAGCTTCTGTTGCTTGGTGACAGAACCCCAGAACTATTGATCCTCACAGGGGTTTAATCGAAGTGTGTGTGTGTGTGTGTGTTTGTCCGGTGTTTTATGACAGAGGTGTTTTGAATATTTCAGTTTCTCCTGCAGAGTGTGTGTCCTGAAGGCTCAGGGCTTCAATGATATTTCTAACCCAACATAATGAAGTCTGACTCCAATCGAGAGAGTAACTTCAGCTATGGAATACATCATCTTTCTCTGTTATGACTCTGTGCAATAAAGGTCCAGATCTAATTAGATACACAACACTCATTAGAGGAGGAAATAACAGCATTCACACAGAAGCTTTCATTCAGACACAGCTCAACACTAATGATGCCTATCTCAGTGATACTATTAATCTCACTATCGTTATTGGATGTTTCATCATTGCTGTCAAAGTTAGAGCGTGGCTCCTCACTGTCGTGGGAAAAGAAACAAGCGTAAAGAGAAGTGAGAGGCACTCTATGCTAGAGGAATGGCATCAAACTCTGGGTTAGCTGGTTTCAAGAAGACAAAATAAAACATATCTAACTAAGATTCTATATGCTTCTCTTCCAACTCAAGGTTTATGATTAACACTGCCATGCTTGTGAATAAACGTGTAAGAAGCCAATCATTTGAAACACTGAGAAAGTCACAATGATTCATTTAAATTCACTGAAAGTTTCCTCATCCTCGAGATAATCCAAGATGGAGATGAGTTTGTTTCTTCATCAGATTTGGAGAAATGTTGCATTGCATCACTTGCACATCATTGGATGCTCTGCAGTGAATGGGTGCCGTCAGAATGGGAGTCCAAACAGCTGATAAAAACACCACAATAATCCACAAGTAATCCACACCACGTCTTGAGAAGAGAAAAGCTGTGTGTTTGTAAGAAACAAATCATCAAGACATTTTAACTTAAACCTATTTCTTCCAGCTAAAATACGATTCAATTAAAGTTTTTTTTTTTTTTTTCTGAATCAGGAGGGAAATCTGCACAGATAAGGCACAGTTCATGAAAACAGCTCTAAACTAATATGTGGATGGATTTTGATGTGCGAAATAACAGGAGATTGACTTTTTCACTGGAGGAAGCAACAGTTTGAAGATAAAAAACACCTTAATTACGGAGTTATTTCTTACAAACACACAGCTTTTCTCTTTTCAAGACATGTGGTGTGGATTACTTGTGGATTATTGTGATGTTTTTATCAGCTGTTTGGACTCTCATTCTGACGGCACCCATTCACTGCAGAGCATCCATTGATGAGCAAGTGATGTGATGCTACATTTCTCCAAATATTCCTTTTTTCTAAGGCTTTTGCTGTATGATTGGTTGTTGTTTTTTTTGTGTGTGTTAATGTGTATTGTATTTTTATACTTTTATCAAATTGTTAGTTTGATGTGCTTTTATGATCATACTTTTTATGACTTATATAATGATTTCTTTCTACCATGTAAAGCACTTTGGTCCATTGTAATGGTGTTGAAAGTGTTGAAAGTCAGTCTTTCAATATCTGATTTCATGCTTCGTTACAGTTACACGTTTCCTTTCCATATTATCATCGTTTCAAACTCTTGAACAAAAGTAGCTGCATCTGTAAGTGAAAATGAGCTTGCTTTTTGTTTGTGGCTGTTTTTAACCACAGCAGAGGCCATTGTGATGCAGAAAATGACTTTTCTGTAATGTGGCAGACTTGTTTGTTCATGTGGATGTGCAGGTGTTTTTATTCTCTCTCACTCTCTGTACTCTTTTTACAGACTTATACTACTGTGGGTATGTTTGTGTGTGTGTGTCTCTGGAATTTTATTTTGTTTATTATTATTGAATATTAATTTGACTCTAATAATAATGATGTGTAACTGATTTTACTCATTGAGAGCGTATTATTTATGATTGCACTGGAGTTTCACATTAGCTGTAGAGTTGTGTGTGAGTCTGAACAGAGACAGCTGGTCTGCGGGCGGTGCACGGTTGCGGCACAGGAGATGTGGAGAACTTGGTAAAAAGTGCAGTCTGCCGTGCCAAGTGTTCTTGACCCTTGCGGGAATTATCTAAATTGTTGCTGTTTTCAAGCGATGTAAGAACACAGGCTTTACGTGGGAAGATAATCGGGCAGCAGAGCCGCTTCGCAGAGTGAATAACATGAATTGCTCAGTGCAATAAAAACATCTCTTGACATTGAAATGAATACATAAAGCCTGTGATGTAGTGGAGATAGATATGATGAATAATGGAAATAATTGTGAACAAGAGTCTATTATAAGAAGCTTCAGGAGAGCTTTTAATTCACACACACACACACACACACACACACACACACACACACACACACACACACACGCACGCACACACACACACACACACACACACACACACACACACACACACACACACACACATTTTTCTGGTGTCTATTTTGTGGTCTATTGTTTCTTTTTTCTGTGTTTTGCATTTTATGTGTGAAGTGCCTAGAGAAAGCAACTTTAAAAAGCAGTATATAAAATAAAAAATAATATATATATATATATATATATATATATATATATATATATATTTTTTTTTTTTTCCATCAGAATTTAAGAATTGTGTTCATAAGTTTAGTTGCACTCACTAAAAATATATTCAGAGCCATGAATAGTATATGAATGCATGTACATCGTGGGTGTGCATGTTTGTTTGGCGTACTTTTTTGAGAGAGTGGTGACTGCATTGCAAATTTTGGTTTCAACTACTGATAAATCTGCCCTATGTAATAAACAGAAAAATATGCATGAAGTGTTTGAGGAACCAAATTAGCCAGAGCTTAATTAGAAAGATCAGACGATCTAGCATAGGTAACTCTATAAACTCTAATAACATTCAGACAGGAAGGTAATTTACTTGATTTATTTATTTTTAATCTTTTGTTTGTTTTTGTGAGTTTGTTTGCCGTTCATACTTTCAGCCTTTGCTCATCTCTGACGTTGTGCTTTCACTTGTGGATCTGTAAATTAAATGGAAAGCAGATTGTTATTGCATATTCCAGTTTCACTTCATAACATTTAACATGTTTGTGACCTTCTGTGAAACTCGTGGCCCTCTGTCTGTCAGTGTGTGTGTGTGTGTGTGTGTGTGTGTGTGTGAAAGGGGGAGAGAAGGAAAGAAAGAGGGAATGTTCTCGGTTGGTTGTTCTATCTCAGTGCAGATGCTTCCTGTTGTGCTGAAAACGGAGCAGTTTGACAGTTTAACAAATGGCGGAAGTTACTGTTTATGTGACTATTTCACAAATAAAAGTGCTTAAAAGGTTCTTCACAGCGATGCCATAGAAGAACCACTTTTTGGTTCCACAAAGAACCATTCAGTCAAAGGTTCTTTAAAAAAAAAAAACTCTTTCTAACCTTTTTTATAATCTGAAAAACCTTCTTTTGCCACAAAGAACCATTTGTGAAACGTTCTTTATAAAACCATTAAAGGTTCTTCTATGGCATCGTGAAGCACCTTTATTTTTAAGAGCACAGTACAAATGAGATAAAAAGATCTATTTCAGTTAATATTACTTATGTGCACTTCTGATATTTAGTCAGTGCACACAGCTATGCAACAAACACTTGGGCAGCACAAGTACAGTTTTAGTGAAGTCATGCCAACAAACCACACTAAAACTGAAACCGATCTGCTCTTACTTGCTGCTGCACTGAGGTTACTGTACAAGTCTGGTGAACTGAACAAGCAGACAGGAAGACTTGCTTTTCTTTCTGCCCAGCTTCTGTCTTTCAGCAGCAACACAATGCTGCTTTATTAAACCAGAAATGCAAATGCTCTCATCTAAAACTGTGTGTGTGTGTGTGTGTGTGTGTGTGTGCCTGCTCATATGCACATCTCTCATCCTTCTCCTAGTAGAAATTAAGTGAAGACATCCCTAAAATTCCAGTACACCTTAAATCCATGGCCTTCCTGTTTACCCCAACTGACAGTATGTGATGTATGTCAGAGGCCCAGGCTCACTAACAGAGCCAGACAGTACTCTATACAGCCTTATATTGTTGAGATTAGACATGCTGAGAGAAATATTTGCATGTGCATGTATCTGTGAGTGATATGCATGAACAGCACAGGGTTAAGTCTGTTGTAATCTTTCTGAAACAACATGCAGACTAGTGCTGCATTCGTTTTTTGCTAATAGTGTGATACGTATCTGTGTATGTTGCATGCATGCAAACGTCTGTGTGCATGTGTGTGAAAGTTTGAATAACTGCGTCTCCGTGTAGACTGATTTCCTGAGTATATTCGGACAATTGTAACAGCTCAGAGTAAGTATTTTCACTTCACACAGCAGTCATGTTTTCCTGTCGAGGATACCAAGCTGTTGTCCTGCTTTTATAAAATGATGCAAACAGGAATTAAACAATTACAAAATAATGTTCAAGCAGTATACATTTTTAGAGGTGGGCAATGTAAGCCATCTTGTGATTGTGCAAGAGAATACGTTTCATAACTCACAAGAAGTGCGCTTAATTGTAGTAATGTGCGCTTGTAGCGTACTTCATCTTAAAAGTATATTTGTTTGAAAACTGTACTTGCAGATAATATAATATCAAAGCAAAAACAACACTTAAGTGACTTAAAGAGAGACACATTCATGACTATTTCTTAACACACTTAACATACTTAAGTAACACACTTTTAAACCGTTTAATAATCTTATGATGTGGTTTAAATAAGTCCACTTATTTAGATGTGTTGATTAACTCACTAAAGCAAGTTATGTAAGCAATAAGGCACTCGAGGCGTGCTGTATTGTGAATTGCTCCGTGCCATTACTTATTCACAATACAGCACGCCTCGAGAACCTTTTAGAAAACGGTTACCACACAATACTAATATTCAAACCAAAAATCTATGTATTGATACATTACTTTTTTGAAGAAAGTTCATTAAAAATGCCATCCTTCTGCAAAACAAAAAGTTCCTGACAGTGACAGCAAGAGAATCATCTTATGTACGTCATCTTGCATGTAATTATTATTATGATAACTATTAATTATGCTTAATTACATGCAAGTAACCCTGAGCCAAACACTAATCCTAACCCTAACTATACATTACGTAAGTACATTAGTTAATTAATATTACTCATATAGTACTTAAATCTATTATAACAACAAGGACACCTTAAAATACAGTCTAACCAATGTGTGTGTATTGTGAAAATCGTCTACTCTTAATGAAGGGAATGTGACAGACCCGTGACAGAAGAGGAGTCTGCAGGTTTGTCTCAAGTCATCTAGAGAGACACTGTCTTAATTGTGCTAGAATCTCAGCTGATCCGCACTGCCTTGAACCAGTGTATAAAGTGACCCTGACAGACTGGAAACTGGCAGACAACTTTCTCCTGTGAAACATAACACGATTTCATCAGTCTTCCTGATGAGTCACGTCTTGAAATTCTCCTCTCTGCATATCTTTCTTCTAAAAAAAGCTCTGCGGCATTTCTTTTTTGAATCTTGAGCTTAATCCAGCTTTCACCTCCAACATGCTGCTGTTTTCTCTGTCTGACTCTTACTGTTGTCAGAGACAAATATGTGCATGTTTCTCAACAGGAGGTTCATTTATATTACTTATTCTATCTTTGTTTATAAGTTCAGGTCCAAGAAAATCCTTTTGCTTCCAAACCATTCCTTTCGTGAACTTTATTTTCTCTCTGCATCTGCATCTCTTTGCTCTCTGATCTACTTGCTTCTCCGTCTCTAGGCTGAGGGATTGATTTTCCCCAGTTCAGTATTTTATTTCTATGTGGCTGAATAATCCATGTTTATTGCTCTTCTTAGAGCTAATAACTCGTTACACTGCCCGTGAGCCTGCTTTAATTACCAATGATTATTCCAGATCAGGCTTATTGGAAAAACGTGCATGTGCCGACATTTCTGCAAAATGATTGCTTCCTAGTTGCTTCTTGCATATTTCACATTTAAAGGTAATCTATGGGGTGGCACCAAAAGCACATTCAGTTTTATCCAAAACAGATGAGTGTGAATGAAACATTGTTTTATTATGTTGTACAGAGAGCGCTGCTCAAAGGGTCATGCTCTGTTGCTTTTTTAAATAATGTATCCACTCTAAACCCTGCCATAAACCGTACGATAGTGTTAATATGAGAAAGCATGAGTTAAAAACACATTTGCTAAAGCAGACATGCCATTTAAACTTGCTTCTACAAGTCACTGCAATGTTTTACTATGACTCATGTTTTGCGGGAACTTGCGCCACACTGTACCGGGTGCGCTCCCGAGCAAGTTTACCACGCCAGAAAAAGCCAAACATATGGAGCTGCATGTGATGCAAACATCAAAATGCATTAGTTCACAAATCATGTGCTGCAGTAACAGTGTTTTGAGGTCACAAACAGGGTGTGAAACATGGGGGAGGGGCTTAACTTCTAAATAAATATAAATATACAATATGATTTTAAATTCTAATTTTGGCTGCCTCTGAAATGAGACAATGTTACCTGGCTAGTTGCAAGAAAAAAACCCTCTCATTCATGAATGTGGATTTATAGCATGGACAGAGTAACAGCTAAATATAAGTGTCTATGATGCAGTTCAGCTGAATGATAAAGTTTGACCTCTTTAACTTTATACTGTTAAACTGAATGCACGAAGCAAACTGCTGAAATTCCCACAACACTAAAATAAGAGTGTGTGGTTTATGTGTCAATCAGATGTGCATGAATGACAACAGCAAGCTCCCGGAGGGTTTTCTTTCTGAATCATCATTGATCCACATCAACATCCCCCCCACCCCCAATTGGGAAATGTGTAATTCACATCCAGTATATTAAATAGTTTAACAGACATTAACATAGACTTTGTGCTCCCTTAAAAAAAATTAATTGTATGGTTAATGCTTAAATTGCTAGTTCACATGAAAATTAGAATTGTATGATCATTTATTCACCATTATTCACATTTCCAAAAACTACTGTCTACTCCATTGACTTTCATTGAAATAGGATGTTCCATAGAAGAAACAAAGCATACTGGTTTGGAATAATATAAAGATGAGTAAATGATGACTGATTTTTTTGGGAGGGTGAAGCATTCCTTTAAGATCAGAACAGCTTAGACGCTTTGTCAGCATTGCACCACACTCTGGGTGTAAAGAAGAGGCGAGCTTACGGAAAATTCGCAAACGCACACTAGAAGTGTCAAGTATTTAACTAAAATAGCCTCATGGTGTGAGAGGAGTTTCTCTCTCTTTCTCTCACAGATAAACGCGTTTCAGTCCGGCTCTGTGCTTACATACCTGATATTGCATAATGCGTAATAACACGAATGAGTTCAGACCCCCAAATAAGCGCAGTGCGCTGCGCGCGCGCACCGATGTCCAATTAGACTCGCTCACCTTGATGATGGACTGAAGAACATTCAGATCGGGATCAGCACATCTGTCCACATCGGTCGGCTCTTTGAAACTTTGGAGATCCGAGTGCAGCGCTCAGTAAATCTGAATGGTTTCACTGTGTGGTGAATACAAGCAGCTGCTCTTCATCACTCTGTGCCACAAGTGTCTTCCTCTTCGATCCCCCAGGGTTGGAGAATTAGCGGGAGCGCGCACACGCGAACGCGGAGGAGGCTGAAGTGCGTGTGTGAAGCAATCTCTCCCTGTTTCTGGAGCTGGAGGCGCGTGAAGGCGGTCCATTAGTTTCACTAGAGGGAGAGAGCGACATGCTCCGGATAAAGGCGGCGTCCCACGAGCACACTCCGATTTTGTACGCGCTGTCTCACCTGTTGACTGATTTTGATGAAATCTCGCCCTCTCCTGTCGGAGGTCTGTCACGCGCACCGATTAAGAATAACCGAGGGTTGATGGAGTAAAGTACTTTTCTCGCTTTCTGCCAGTCACGTGACACTCAAATATCACAGGAGAGCCGCTTGAACAGAAACTATTTGACGGGATCATATTTTACAGCATATAACTGTATATTTCAGTTCAATTATTATTATTGTTTACACCCAAATGTACTGATAGCCACTGTAAAATCACAGGTTGTTCAGGAGTTCATGGCTGTAAGTGGCCTGTCCATGCACTATACTGTACATAAAGATAAAACAACATTAAAGGCAACTCACATTCAATATTAAAATAATCAATAAAAATTATACAAAATATAATCATATGTGATGTGTCACATGCTACTTCTGGGAATGCCCTTTTATTGTTTCCCACCATTAACGGGTAATAAGCATAGTTTTCACTAAAACACAGTATTTTAAAGTAAAATAACACAAGAGAAAGAAAAGTGACTTTATTACTGTATATATGGTAAGGTATTTATTGTAGCTACTGTACAGTTAACCAATAAATGAGTTTTTACACTAACAATTTGTGTCTTGCTAGTTTTATAGTCTCTATATATTTTACAGTCTGTAAAAATAAATATACAGTCTAGAAAGCGTACATAAAGCAACTATATGCTTTGAATATACCTCAGCATTTTATGTGCTTGGCTGATGCAGTGCAAGAAAGACCTGCTCGATCTTGTCCCTTACTTGATCAATCTTGTCTTAAAGTATGCATATTGCAGAAAAAAAAACGTAAAGGACAAAGCTTCAGTGTATAATTCATAGGATCTAACTGCAGAGAGTTTTGACGGCAATCTGTGTGTGCAGCATACATTTAGCAAACATTTAGCACAGGTTGACAATACACGGTTTTACATTTGTCTTACCTAACATGCATTAAACTACTAATAAGGTAAAAAAAAGTGAGTATTATTAACTCTTGAATGTTATCAAAACAGCTACACGTCAGAAGATACAGAAGTACAGCTATTGCTCAATGAGTGAAGCTCTTCTCGTCAGCACAGCAGCAAATCTTTTAAATGCCGAACACAGCAGAACATTAAAGGTTGTTGTTGTTGTTTTTTACAGTGTGAGCTGATGTTTAACCGCCTGAAGTTTTGCAATTTGCTGAACTCATGCAGACGCACATTTTGAAAGAGGTCTAGTGTCCTTGCATAATTGGTTGCACTCATGCTGATTCACAGGCTCTGACACGTGCAGTGGATCCACAAACCTGCGAAGCATTCCCTCAAAACAGGTCTATCCACCTCCATTTGTGGACTGATGGTAAGAGAGTCGGATTTGTAACCCAGAGGTCACAGATTCGAGTCTCGGTACTGACAGAGATTGTAAGTGGATGGACTAGTGCTCTCTTCCACCCTCAAAACCAGGACTGAGGTGAGACCCTTGAGCAGGGCACCGAACCCCTGAAATGTCTGTGTGCACTTGAATGGGTTGAATGCAGAGCACAAATTCAGAGTATGGGACACCACACGTCATGTTCTGTCCTAGTAACATTTATAACCACCAGATAGCACTGTTGCAAGTATTTTGAGACTTTGAAACTTTTCTTTTCATGTTCAGAGTACATGAGGTATGATTCGCTGATAATAGGATGAAACAGCAATGTTTAAATAACTGTGAATCCTAAAGACAAAATCAGTAGAACAAGACCAGGGTCGTTATTCAGTAAGTCTGTAAAACAAATAAAAATCCAAAACACAATGCAAGTACACACACACACACACACACACACAGACGCGCACACACACACGTTTAAAATGCTAAAACAAATTTATATATCTTTTTTTGCTGACCCTTTTTCTAATTAATGCATGTAAATAGCATATCTGCCAAGTCACGTGACAATGATCGATTTATGCTGAAAAGAAGGTACCGAAAAGAAAGTGAAAAAAAAAAAAAAAAAGATTCATTAGAAATGTTGCCTTGGTAACTAACTGAAATAAGTTGAAGAAGCCTACAAAAATTACTGACTTAAAAAGGCAATAAAAATTAATTAAACCTACAGTGGGAAGAATCGACCCTTTAAAATAATCACATTTCATTGCTTTGCAGCCTGACATTAAGAAGGATACAGTTTTTGTTTTATCCAGCTGTATTTACTGCATTTACCAAGTGAAAAATAAATCACCAACATTTCAGAAAAAAAAAATGATAATAATAATTAATAAAACAGAACCAGTGAGTTGGAAAAGGAATCACTGAAGCAGCTTTTGCTTTAATTACAGCCTTTAATCGTCTGGGATTTGTTTCTACTTACTTTGCACATCTAAACTTTGCAATATTTGCTCACTCAAGTTCAGTTAAATGTGAAGGCGAGTGTTTGTGGACTTCAGTCTTCAAGTCATTCCACAGATTTTCAGTAGGCTTTCAGTCTGGGCTCTGACTAGATCATACAACAACATTCAGCTTTTCTCCTTTAACCACTCTGTGCTCAGTTTTGCTGTGTGCTTGGACTCATTGTTGTGTTGGAAAGTAGACCTTCTTCCCATTGACAACTTTCTGGCAGAGTGCAGCAGATTTTCCTCATGCACACAATGAGCACTCTTTGTCATGAAGTCCTGCAGCTGCTTCTGGAATGTTCTTGTCTCCATCTCCTGACTTGTGCCTGTCCACAACTTTATCCCACAGATCTTTTGACAGTGCCTTGCCACTCGTAGCTGCTTGTTTGCTTCAGTTGCACTACCTAGGTGTGAAACACTCCAGAAAAGCACTTTTTATGCTGAACTGATCAGAATAACCACAAGATAAATGGCTTTGTGTGCCATTGAGAAGGTGATTACAAGTCATTTTTTATGAGGGCTGATTCTTTTTCCACCTCAGTGATTGTTTTTTTTTTTTTTTTTTTTTTATTCTGTGATGTTGGTGTTTTATCTTTCACTTGGATTTAATGTGTGCACCACGTAAAAAAATATATATAAAACTTTGTCCGTCTTAATTTCAGGCTGCAAAGAAACAAAATGCAATAATTTCAAAGGGGGGTGATTCTTTTCTATAAGCACTGAAAATAGTAATCGGCTTAAAAAACTAATAAGACTCCTAACACATAACAAATTTGCAAAATAATAAATAAGTTTAAAAGAAAACTTAAAAAATAACAATCAAAGCTTATTCAAAATAATAAAATAAAAACATAATAATGCATAAATAATACTATAAAAAAACTATTGTATTGATTGTTTTTTAATAGTGTAAGAGAGAACTATTAAAGCTACACCTTGTTTCTTTGAGCAGCGTTCTGCAAATCTTCCCACATAGTGATGTAGAGATGTGGGGGCATTTTAGAACGAGCCGTTTCGGGGGGTCTGGACAAGTCTTAACTTTTATAAAGAATATCTCTTTGGATTTGAGACTTTAGTCTTTGCAACTTTACAGATCTTCATGCACCAAGAGCTTGAAACACTCCAAAGCGAAAAGGAAAAATTGAAATCACATCATATGTCCCCTTAAAAACGGGTTTTAATAATGATCATTTACACTAGAAAATACATGTATATACATCAAACATTCAAATGTTCATATAAATATACACATGTAGCCTATATATAGACCTGCTAATCAGTCTCTATTTATTCTAAAATTTACTTTCACACCGCTAAACCCTCTTTAGTTTTCAGAGTGTTTGTGGCTTGTGTTTCCGGAGGCACTTGAACTTTCTTCATCTCGACTCCTCTGACCCAGGTGTAGGCGAAGGATCCCACCAGCACCATCATATTGCTTGTCCACCAGAGCTTACTCTTACTGGAGGCAGAGTAGATGACTGCCAGCACGGTCTGTGCGCAGGATTTGGCTGTGCCAGACACATTGTGTGTCAATGGACTCGTGCATTTGATCTGAAGTCCGGTCACGTAACCGATGGCAAAGCCAAAGACTCCACCCACAATCATCATGCCCCAAAAATGTAAGTGTGTCAGTCGGTTAAACTCCAACACGCTTTTCAGTTCGCCTAAAATGACAATAAGTGGAATGAAAAGTACACTGGCATTGAGGTTGTTGTAGTAGGAGAGCTTCCAGATATTTCCATCTACCACCGGCATCACTTTTTTTGTGTAGATGGCATTGAGAGATACACAAAGACTAGCAATTACGCCGAAAAAGACACCGGTCCAAGAAAGGGAACCTGCAATAGATTCTTGGTCCACACCCAGCCAGAATCCACCTGGAGGCAAACAAACAAACAAAAACAAAGCATAAACTGTAAGCATATCACTTCCAGGCTCCACTGTGTTGATGAACGGGATCTTCATAATCACCGTGATGGGATCACAAAAATCTAGTTCCTGGTTTACAAAACAACAACTATTTACTTTACTGATAAGTTTATTTCAGTAATTCAACTCAAATTGTGAAAAATTCAATGCACACAGACTGAAGTAGTTTAAGTCTTTTGTTCTTTTAATTGTGATGATTTTGGCTCATATTTAACAAAAACCCACCAATTCACATTTCAACAAATTAGAATATGGAGACATCAGCGAATCAACTCAAGACACCTGCAAAGGTTTCCTGAGCCTTCAAGATGGTCTCTCAGTTTGGTTCACTAGGCTACACAATCATGAGGAAGACTGCTGATCTGACAGTTGTCCAGAACTGACACCCTTCACAAGGAGGGTAAGCCACAAACATTCATTGGCATAGAAGCAGGCTGTTCACAGAGTGCTGTATCCAAGCATGTTAACAGAAAGTTGAGTGGAAGGAAAAAGTGTGGAAGAAAACCACAACCAACCGAGAGAACTGCAGCCTTATGAGGATTGCCAAGCAAAATTAATTCAAGATTTTGAGTGAACTTCACAAGGAATGGACGGAGGCTGGGATCAAGGCATCACTAGCCACCACACATAGACGTGTGAAGGAATTTGCTGAAACACAGACAACATCAGACGTGTCCTACCTGAGCTAAGGAGAAGAAGAACTGGACTGTTGCACAGTGGACCAAAGTCCTCTTTTCAGATGAGAGCAAGTTATGTATTTAATTTGGAAACCAAGGTCCTAGAGTCTAGAGGAAGGGTGAAGAAGCTCAAAGCCCAAGTATCCTGAAGTCCAGTGTTAAGTTTCCACAGTCTGTGATTTGGGTTCAATGTCATCTTCTGTTGTTGGTCCATTGTGTTTTTTGAAAACCAAAGTCATTGCACCCATTTAGCAATAAATTCTGGAGCACTTCATGCTTCCTTCTGCTGAACAGCTTTCTGAAGATGCTGATTTCATTTTCCAGCAGGATCTGGCACCTGTCCACACTGCCAAAAGCACCAAAAGTTGGTTAAATGACCATGGTGTTAGTGTGCTTGACTGGCCAGCAAACTCACCAGACCTGAACCCCAGAGAGAATCTATGGGCTATTGTCAAGAGAAAAATTAGAAACAAGAGACCAAAAAAATGCAGATGAGCTGAAGGCCACTGTCAAAGAAACCTGGGCTTCCAGACCTCCTCAGCAGTGCCACAAACTGATCACCTCCACGACACGCCGAATTGAGGCAGTAATTAAAGCAAAAGGAGCCCCTACCAAGTATTGAGTACATGTACAGTAAATGAACACACTTTCCAGAAGGCCAACAATTCAATTTTTTTTTTAAGTATTCTAATTTGTTGAGATATTGAATTGGTGGGTTTTTGTTAAATGTGAGCCAAAATCATTATAATTAAAAGAACCAAAGACTTAAAACAGTCTGTGTGCACTGAAATGATTTAAAACACAAGTTTCACTTCAACTTTTCCACGACTTTCTAATTTATTGAGATGCACCTGTAAGTGCACATTCTCTAAAATAAAGAGCAACCTCTACAGCTAAGCTTAACCCATGTACATACAGAACTTAATTAGGTAGTAAGTGCACATACTGTAAAATAAGTGCAACCAAGATAACTATAACTACATTAGAATTCACACCAATGGACGGTAATGCTTTGTTTATTCTAAGCCTGTGCTGCAGTTATATCATTATATGCTCAAACTCGTTAAAAGTGTATGGATTGTGATTGGTTGTCAAAGTTTTAACTGTTCATTAGCTGGAAAAAAATAAATCATCTGCGGTTTTAAATTGCAATTAGGAAAAATAAAGGCCCGTTCACATCAGGAACGATATTTTATTCTATATTTTTTTAAATGATTGTTTATGCTAAATGTTTACTGCACAGTGCACTTTTTGTTGTTGGACTAAAATCAAAGAATTATCCCAGACAGCACACGTATGTCCGCAATATGTCTGTTAAAGATCTCTTCATCCAGAAAGCATTAAAGCATTTAGTTAGAAAGCATTTAGTTTCATATCATAAACATCTTAAATATGTCTTCGAAAAGTCTATTCGCCATCTGATTTGAAACATCCTACTGACAAATTGCAGACGAGAAAAAAAACTAAAATAAATGTGAAAATGCATACGTCAAATAGATGTCTCTGTGACGTGCGTGTGCTATCAGGGAGAACTATAGAGTTACAGAAGAACGTGGGTAACCAAAGACCTGACGGTAGCCATTGGCTTTCATAGTATTTTGTTCCACACTATGTAAGTCAATGGGTACCGACAACTGTTGCGTTAACCAACATTCTTCAAAATATCTTCTAATGTGTTCCGCAGAAGAAAGCAACTCATAGAGGTTTGGAACCACACAAGAACGAGTAAATGACAGAATGTTTATTTTGTCGTGAACTGTCCCTTTAATTGGCCGGTTCCTCTCACCGAGAATGACTCCGCAACTCAGCACCGCGTAGAAGGACGTGGTCTGCTTCAGAACCGCGTAGGATAGAACCACGTTAAACACGGTGGTGAGCGACCGGCCAACGGTGTAGAAGGCAACTCCCACGTACTTCAGGCACAAGTTGTTGAATGTGATCATGCAGATAAACACGACGGTCAGCGGCATGATCTCTCTGGACACTCTCAAGTTGAATTTCAAAGACGGGAAATCCACGAATCCAGGACATAACTTAGAGAGAAAGTGCAAGATCCAACACAATATAACGCTAACAACACACTGGAAAAAAGTGATGAAGACCGGCGCGTCCAGCTCCTTGCTGTCTAACAGGAAGTTGTTCAGGAAAACCATAGAAATCGAGATGAACCAGTAAAGAGCCACAACCACAGCAATCTTAGTCGCTCTCAGGATAAAGGACTCGTCTTTTCCCGACCGAGTGGAGTCCGAGAGAGCCATTCTTAATATTTTGGAGCGTTTGGGTTGTGACCTGTTCATGGTTCAGGTGTTAAGGAAGAGGAACAGTGCAAATGAACATTAGTTATTGTATGACAACAATAACATTTCGCGGCGAAGATGCTCTGCACTGGGCATGAGTACAACTTCCGGGTTCCGCGTGAGATTTCTTAAAGAGATATACTCACCCATCTGCAAAATCATAAAACTGCTTAAAATCAGATCTTACGATGAGATATGAAGGGCAACAATCATATTAATGCTTATAGCATCATATGCAGGAATAAAAAAATAATAATAATGGAGCGGTTTCATATTAATCATATACATTTTCCTACTGTATGGTAATAATATCCTCGAATTGTAAATTGTAACAAAAAATACAAAATACGTGCAGATGTCATGCTTAAGACTCACCTTCCTGGGCATCAGACATTTGAAATTAAAGCAAAAGGTGTTTTAATTTTCATTTTTTTTTATTACAATACAACAAAACGGGCAAATTATTATTGATGAGATACCTGTCCAGTGCAGACTTAAGTCACGCAACAACAAAAACGTAGATCAGTCTAAAGTAGATCAGTTCTGTTTTATATTTACAAAAATAATAATAATAATAACATTTTATAATTTTAAAAGCTTTAAGATGGGGTGGTATTTTTAAATATCTGAATTGATGTATAAAAATAACTTATTTTAATATTATATACACAAATTAGATCTTTTTTCTTCTTCTAGAATTAAACGATTTCATACGAAATGGGGGTAACAGTTGTATACATCCTTCCAAAGTGTGTGTTTAAAATTGCCACAAATGCTCTACTTTTCCATTTCGGAGCTATGAGTAATGCAATGTACTTACTCCTAATTTCACATGGTGGTTTTTAATGGTGAAATATTGATGTTCTCCTTACTGGTCCTGAATAAAATCCTCAACTAATATGCTAATAGTGTACTTTTAATTACTTTATTGTAAATCCTCTATGATTTGTGTTACTCTTCAATCACTCTCATGTATTCTAAACACATTTAGGTACTTTTATGAACAAAACTGTACCTCAATAGATTATTTAGCATTCATCTAGTAAATAGACCATGAAAATAAATTAGCTATTGCTCTGGAAAGTACAAATATAACACAACAACATTTTATTCATTCATTTATTTATTTCTGTGTATTTTCACGCCGAAGAGACTTTTATTCTGAAGTTCGGAAGGGGGCGGAGTCTGAGAGGGTGGTTGCTTATTTCCGGAAGTGATCTTCGCTGCTACATATCGTTAGAGATCGCTGCATTCTGACGTAATTATTCCTGCATTTTGTTTTGGGAAATTTGGGAAATAAGTCAGGCCTTGTCCGACATCTAATAACCTCGGAATGGCGACAACAATAATCACGCAGCGGGGACAGGTGAGAGGGGGTTTAATACAGTCTAATGCTAGCTTGCTCTAGTAGCATAAGAATGATTTTTCCAAATAAAAACAAACATAGGAAGTCGCGCAGAACAGAGTCACAAACGCACCAATATTCATCTAACGTTATAGATGTTACAGATCAAGTGGGATCTGAACAACACAATGTTTGATGCCGTTTGTGTGCGCGTCAACACCATAGACTTAAGTTTCTAAAAACAGGTCAACACTAGATTCATTTCCTCATTTACTTGAACGTTGTTCTTTGTCGTAAATTTGGGAACACATAACAACCGAATCGTGACAGACAGATATATCAGTATTGTATTAACGTTAGGCCGAAAACAGTAGCATGTTCAACCGTGTTTTGTTCATCTTTAGGAAATATCAAATAGTAAAGAGTCCACACGGGGGCAATAACAAACAAATACTGTAAATCAGGGCTGTCAAACTCAGTTAAAAATTTTTTTTTTTTTAAATTAGAATTGCATAATGTTTTTTTTATAAATTATTTGTAATTTTATGTTATTTGTTTATTTATTACACTTTAATATATTTTAAATTGGCAGCATATTTTTTGTAAGCGTTTACTGTGAGATGTATAGCTGCATATTCAAGCTGAATGGAGTCCTTTTGGGAATTATTAAAAGACTAGTAAAATATAATTTCCTTGTTGTTACAAGAAGCAAGAGATATGGCATTTCCTCTCAATGTGAAACAAGGTATTATACACTGTAAAAAAAAAAAAAAAGGAATTTCCATTAATTCTAAAGCGAAATTTATTCCCTCTTTTTATTTATTTATTTTTTAAGAGTTTGTGACTGTTTTTCCCAACCCCCCCCCCAAAAAAATTCCACATTTTAGACCAATCGCATTATTAGATTAACATGCTTATAATTAAATGTAGGGTTTTCAACAGCGCTGTGCTTTTAGTGTTCTGTTCAACCTTAATATTTTCAATTATTAGCATTATTTATTTGCAGATTCATTTTTAAACTTTATAGAATCTCTTTATTCAAATGTTTTAATTACATACCAGGAGGCAAATGTTGCTCCAGGGATGTTCTTTATAATATCTAAAGAAATAATGTCTGTCTTTATTAATCATCCACCCAAAGCTCCGTTATTAGATGTACTTGTGCAGTCAGTAATCACTTGAGTTAATCAAAGAAACCATGACTGTAATTACATGTCAAAAGTGTGATTCTGAAGTATTATAATTGACTGCACAGAACCCAGACGTGTCGTTCTTCTCTGTTCAGGTGTGCATTGGTGAGCTGCCTCAGGATTTCCTGAGAATCGGGCCGACGCAGCAGCAGGAGCAGGTGCAGCTCGACGCCCAGGCGGCCCGACAGCTGCAGTTCGGAGGATCTCTAGCGACAGCTGGCCGCCTCAGCATCACCGTGGTACAGGTGCGTCACAGTGCTGCTTTAATGGTGGACGGGGAACGCATTCCCGCAAATGTTCTGAAAATGAACTCGCCCTCAGAACGCCAAAGATGTAGATGAGTTTGATGAGACACTGATGCAACGCTACAATCTCCAATGGATGCTCTGCAGTGAATGGGAGCTGATAAAAATGTGTATACAACTTGAAACAAGTCCTCTATCCATAATTTTGCTTTCTCCAGAGACTAACCTGGTTGAAGGTATAATAATATATAAAGTATAATAATAATTACACCGTCAGGTGACAAGTTATTCGGTTCTATTTACATCTTTCTGTGGTTGCTACTCTGATTGTGCAGTTACTTGAGCAATGCACTTCCGTTAAAAACATTGTGTTTCTACATAAATGGTTCATTGTCTTATCTGTGACTTTAGGTGTGTAATAATAATTATTCTGGATATTTGAAAGGAGATGCACAGGCCTTTACATTACAAGGCATTATCTTAGACTTTTCTTTACAGGCGAAGCTTGCGAAGAACTATGGGATGACACGCATGGACCCTTACTGCAGGATTCGACTTGGCTACGCCGTCTATGAGACTCCTACCGCACACAACGGAGCAAAGAACCCTCGCTGGAACAAAGTCATCCAGTGCACCGCCCCGCCGGGGGTCGACTCCTTCTACCTGGAGATATTCGATGAGGTCAGACTCAAACTACTTCTTATCACTTACAAAACCCTTTCAGTTTTGCTCAGGGTGCAAGCGTCACTGCAATCTATCCACTTCAGTCTTCTGTCTTTCTCATCCGAAGCTATAAATATTGAATGCAACTTTTTTTTTTTACACAAATTCCTTGAAGCAATCTTAATGGGTGTAAAAAATAAATACATTTTTATATTTTTCCATTTAGTCTTGTCATATGTCCTTTTTTATTAAAATTCGGTCAACCTTTACTTTTTCTTAGTCAGATTTCACTTAACTAAAAGTCTCGGCAATGTAGTCTAGTTTAGTTCATTAAAAACTATTCATATTTTAGTCACGTCATAGTCGCTTTTACACTTTATTTTATGGTAATGTAGTTAGATGTGATTTATATCAACACAATCTGTTTTCTCTGGTTTGAATCATAGATGATTTATTGTATGTTGATGCTCTTGTCTGTTATTTTGTTTATGATGTTATTTATTGATGTCTTGAACCGTTATGCAGCACATTGATTAACAATGACTGATTTTATGCTCTATAAAGTAGAGATTTAACACGGAAACTAACCCTAAATCATATCGTACGTTAACCCTTTAGTAAGTAAATGTAGCTAATACTATTACACAGTACTTATTTGTGTAACTGCACTGTCATCTTAAATTAAACAGTTAAAAACTTCAGCAAGCAAACACAAACAAAACTCTGAAAATGATGACATGTAATGGAGACTTTTCTGGCAGTAAGTGCTCTTCAGTGATGATTGTTCTGTGTTGCTGGACAGAGAGCGTTTTCCTTGGACGACCGCATCGCTTGGACACACGTGACGATCCCAGAGAACCTGCGAGAGGGAACCGTCGTGGACGAGTGGTACAGCTTGAGCGGGAGACAGGGGGATGACAAAGAAGGCATGATTAATCTTGTCATGTCCTTTGCTGTAAGTCCTCACTCACAAAATACTTCTAGACACATGAACCGAGAATCACCGTGTCTTGACCAGGTGTTACGAGAGAAAAGATAAAGCTGTTGGTTTTTGCTCGTAAAGTTGTAATTGTTCACTTCCTGCAGTTGTGTCATGCAGAGCTTTCAATGCAGACAGTAAATGACCTGGTGCATGAAACTTCAGAAACTGCATGCTCTGTAAAATACTATAAAGCACAGAAAAAAAACAGCATGTTAGCTTATATGAACTTTTCCCTGTTTTTTTTGTCAAAGTCGATACCTGCAGGAATGATGATGCAGCAGCAGCCTGTGGTTCTGATGCCTACAGTTTATCAACAGGGCGTTGGATACGTGCCCATAGCAGGTTTGTTTAACACTGTGACGATAACTAGGGATGACGCAATCGATCGACAACGGCTTTATTTTCAGGAAGTGTCTATAAATGCAGTTTTAGGGCCCTTCATTATGTTTAACCCTTCTGTATCATATTTGGCATGCAAATTATTAAAGCCTCTAAATGATCAACATAGATCAAAATTTAGCTGAAATGCCTATTTCTCTCAATCTGACACATGCTTTTTTTAGCAAGTAAAAGGCCTTTTGGTATAGTTGTACAACCGTCTGCCTTCAGCTTGTTTCATTTGTCTTTTTGTTGTGAAATCTTCACTGATTTTTATAAAGTAAACACAAGAATAACTTTATATTTCCAGATGAGCACTTACTGGACTGAAGCAGCTTAGATTCACTTTGATTATCCAGAATTATTATTTTTTTCTCAAATATGTTCATCAGGCATTCATAATGGTATTGCATTGCATTATATGTTTTGATCATAACAGTAAGCATTTAAATAGCATCTCACTAAGACGTATTATTGGAGATATAAGCCTCTTTCATGCATACAGTCTTTACTGATAGGTTACCATTAAGATTCGCTCTGGCGATACACCAGACGTACTTTCACTCTTAATCAGATTCTTCTCTTTTGTCCAAATGTGAATGTAGGTGTCCCTGGGATGTATAACCAAGGTGTGGTGTCCATGGGAATGCCAGTTGTGCCTGCCGTAACGTCACAGAGCGTCCCCTGCGGTGAAGAAGACCTTAAAGCCCTTCAGGACATGTTCCCCAACCTGGACAAGGAGGTGATCCGCACCGTTCTGGAGGCCCAACAGGGAAACAAGGAAGCTGCCATTAACTCCCTGCTACAGATGGCCGAGGAGCTTTAACTGCAGATCTGGCACTTAAATCTACCAACAATGTAAAACTTTATACCAAAAAGAGCCTGTAAATAAGCACACTATCAACCCTTAACAGTAGCAAGTAAATCTAACAAACATTTTAATTGTCTTTGTTAAATCAGCATTCAGGATTGAACGTTATAGAGAATGTAGGATGATTTTCTGCTGAGGGCAGTATGCCACATCTGTGTTGTAGTGATCCCGTGTCTTAAAGATGTTTGATATATTATGCTTTTATCTGAATGAATTTAGTTACATAAATGCACATGATATATAATTTATTTTGAAGATTATTAAAGAGATACAAGAGCATATCAGAATTAATGTCGTTATTTTAATGACTCTTTTGTGCACAAACCATTACAAGCACCGAATATTGGTTAAGCTGTGTAAAATGGGAAGAATTGTCCAGTGATATTGTCAAATATATGACGCACATTGCACTGTGCAGTTACAAATCCTTGTGCTTAAGTGTGTTGAAGTATAGTTAAATAAAAATATATAATCAAGCAACATTTCATTTTACCTGAGATATATATATATATATAATTATGAATCCAAAGCAAAATCTAATAAAATCATGACCCGTTACAGTAAGCAGTGAAGGAACCAACCAAAGCCATCAGTAATATTGTATGATATCACCTAAAAAAAAAACGGTTACAGAGTTAAACATTTCTGCTTTTCTCCTGATTATTAAATAATAAAAAAATCGAATGTGAATTTTATACCTGATTGAAAATGTGTGCCATTCACAAAGCAACATAAAACTGAAGTGGTTGAGAATGAAGAGGATTTTGTATTCACTGGAATGGAGTTAGTAAGATGTTTGTGTAATGGGGACAATGGTAGCACTTTATTTAACAATCCTGTTCCTCGTGTAAATGTATTTACTTATTAAAGTAATTACAATAACGATGTAATAACTAGATAATAACCCTGAACCTAAACCTAACCCTACCCCATGTAGTTACCTTGTATTACCAGAACTTCCTCAGATAAATACACTGTAAGTACACTATAAGTACATCTAAATTCAAGTACTGTAAAATAAAGTGCAACCAAATTGATTGTACACATGAATTCCATTGAAGTCTCCACAAAGTCCACACGTTTGGGTTTTATACTTGTCTTCTAGCTTGATCTGAAAACCAATCAAATATTTGTTATATTAGTCCTGCATTTAAGTGAACGTGACATACAGCCAAGTATGGGGTAGGGCTGGGATAAACTATTATTTTTTAAACTATTAATCTAGCGATTATTTTTTAGATGCATCGATTAATCTCACGATTCATTTTTCCAGACCGATTCGATTTCAATTATCTCCCCATTAATTGACTTCTAGAAATTTATACATGTTGATTTACATATCTGATTGAAAAAAAACATGAATTCCTTAACATTGCAATATATGTTTATTGCTCTTAAAATTACAAAATAAAAGACTGACCAAGAATGCATTACTTTGCACTTGTATAGAGATAGCATTCAATAAAACCTTGAAGCCTTGAAAACACATAGCTTACTGAAAAAAAAAGTTCTTCTTTCAGATGAAAATTAGTAAATATAGTTATATAGTAAATTTAATAATTTAGTTTAGTTGTTAACATGTTTCTGGTACTCCACTAGACATGCCACCTGTGTGCCAAAATGCTGAAAACCGGCTAGAATAAAATACCAGGCATATTTTGCTGAGAAATATCATTATATGTGTAATTGTTTGTCTGTGCCTTTTCTGTAATGCAAGTGAAATGTTTTCAACAGTGCATGGGGAAGGGAACTCCTTTGAATTAATGATGTATAAATATTGAGTCTTTAGTGTATTTAATTTTGGCGTAAACTGGATTCAGGATTCAGAAATGAACTCAATAGCCCAACAGCGTAGTTCAAACACACATTGTCATCATGATTGATGTTCTGCTATAGCATGGTATATGCAACTGAAGATTAAAGTGTGGTATGCTAAAGCCTTTAGCATAAAAAAAATAAATATACTTGAGGGGAACTGGAAAAACAGACAAAAACATTTACCTTCGCTGAAAGTTATCATTTAGATATGGCTTCTTGTAACAACAACTATTAAAGCAAAGGGGTTTGATTAATGCTACGAGTGCCATCAAACAGATATCCAGAAATCGTTGGTTCTTGTAAAAAATGTGACTTTTTCAAAGCCCTTTCAGAATACAGTATATGCTAACTAAATAATAAATGTGACTTATAAATCTGTCACATAATACTGCAAAGTGATTCATACACTATAAAGTAAAATGACTGTGTCATTTATTTAAAGTCCATTTTTCTATGCTTTCCACTTTAAACAAGCAAATAACACTCCCCAATGAAACAAAAAAGAAAGAAAAAATAAAATAATCAATCTTGTTTAAATAGTATTTTACTAGACACCAGAGTGTTGATATGCAAAACAAATACTCGTTGCTGATTGAAATTGTTATAAAATGGCCAAAAATATTTAACATTTGAGCAAAAGATATCGGTCTATAAGAATCCTTTACTTTGTGTAAGTGTTTTTATAAATATTATTGAACCAAACCATATATATATAATCTAAATATATATATATATATATATATATATATATATATATAATCTAAATATATATATATATATATATATATATATATATATATATATATATATATATATATATATATATATTGAAGTGAGCGATCCAGATGTACAACTCGACAAAATGATAAATATATTGAGTATTTCTAATCTAAGGATTATTCATAAAAACCTATGCATGTGTGCAGCTTTAAGCAAGTGAGCATACATCTGTGTTAATTTATTGTGTTAATTTATCCCTTTTAATATATTTAATATATACATATATTTATTATATTATTTTTGCTGCTTATTCGTATGCTGTCTGCTGTTTTGTCTACAGTAAAGCTACAGATACAAGAATGTCCCTAGGTTTTTAATGTTACAGAACAATGCTGTGAAGCAGTAATTGTCCATTGTCTTTGATTGGTAACAATTCTGCTTAAAATTTGGCTTGCTCAGATGAAGTCTTTCTGAAATTTAAGATTATTCAAGATTATTTAATTCAGACAGTTCATGTTCACCATCACTTCAAACCGCCAGGTGGATCTAAAAATAGAAACAGACATCTCTAACATTTGCTGTCGTTTATTATCAATTTAAAGATAAAAATGTTATCCAAAAAGTAATTTTATAGTTACCTGACTGATATTTTGAAGAGTAATGTATAAAAATACATAACAATTCTTTCCTTTGCACTGTTTATGTTCTAGCTACATCATCTGCATGAGTATTTAATGTGTGAAATAGACGTGATCAGGTTAATAGATCCAGAATATTCAAATATATTTACAAATCTGTGATTTACAATGTATATCATACAATATATATATATATATATATATATATATATATATATATATATATATATATATATATATATATGTATACAACGTTATTACTATACAATTTTGGTTAAGCTTTGTTTTTATGATGCCTTTATGAAGCAAGCAAAACTTAAAAACTTAAACCATTTTTATGTAGCATTTTTGCACTAATCATGAAGCTTTCAAATAGTCAGGATGTCACAGTCAACATGACTAAGAACAACAATCTAACTGCATATATTTATTGAAACAACCACAAAAAGATATAACGAGAATTGAGACATAATTTGTTTAATTAATTCAATACAAATTAATCAACACAATCAGATTTTCTTATTAGGGGGATCTTTGGATTGAAAAAAAACCCATTGCAACCCCCAGATGGGCCAGATATGGACAATCCCAAGACTGGGGTATTTTACTGTTAATTTAACCTTGCACAGTGGGTGATTTTTGCTAGCAAAGGTTTATTTTTTTTATTTTTTATTTTTTTTACAGGAATACTGGTTTATTTTGTACATTTTTCATGGATTAATATTGCCAGATTAAATTAAATCTAGTAAAATTTTGTTAAATACACTACACAACAACTGTGTTAACATGATAATGTTTTTTTTTTTTTTTTTTTTTTTTTTAATTTTTGCTATTATATTTTGGATAATGTATACAGTTTTAAATACAGCATAAAACAGTTTTTATTGATTACCTAAATTAAAACTCATTTAACAAACATTTTCTGGAAAAAAATAAAATAATAATAATAATAATATTAATAATTAAAAAATTAAATAAAAGTAACATTCAGTGTTATCCCTGTTATCCCTTTTCCATTTAAATAGTGCTTGTATGTTGCTGAAATCTGAGCCGGTGTTGTGCTGGTGTTCAGCAGAGGAACTATGAACTTCAGAACGCTGCCCCGTTTTTCTGAGAGTCGATGATTTCTGAGAACAAAGTAAAGACATTATAGATCAAATAAAACCAATACAAACATAAATGCATCAGTTTGGCATCGCTGAGATGAGGTTAATGCAACATTACTTGACATGAGACATACGATTAGCTTTATTAAACTGATTTAAATTGATGAATATTGTTTCTTAAAAAAAAAAAAAAAAATCAGTTACAGAAAAGGACCCTCTCAAACATATTACAAAATTCTAGAATGTCAGTTTTGTCACAGAATGTCACAGGAGACTTTATCAACTATGACACTGATGTTATAATTTGAATAAATTTCTTGCACAAGCACATAACATCTCTGTTACAAACATAACCCTCATTCCCTAATGGAGTTAATGGAGACATTATGTCAAACTTAATATGGGGTATCACTTGGCAAGGCCAATCATCTCTGAGTTTAAGAGAAAAAAACTATGAAAATTGTCTAGTGGATTTTGCATGCTGATCCACCCATACCTACGGGTATATAAGTTGACAGTGCGCATCCACTCATTATGTTTTATGCTGAGGAGCCGAGAACATGTCCCAGCAAGAGTGAATGGTTCAAGGTTGTGGCACAGGTACATATGTGAAGGGTCTGATTCAAGACTCGTAGATCCAAGATAGGTCGAAGGTCAGCGCTTTTCTTGGGTACAATGAAGTAAGGGCTGTAAAACCCCTTCCTCATCTCGGCTAGAGCAACTGGCTTGATTGCATCATTTGCCAACAGGACACCAATCTCCTCATGCAAAACAAAGGTGTCCTGGACTGCCACCAAAGTCTAGAGAACGCCATTTATATTTGGGAGGTCGCCTGGTGTACTGAATTGCATAGTTGAGTCGAAATGTCCAAATGAGCCAACAGGACAGGTTGGCCAGCGCAACCCACACCCCCAAGCTCCATACGAGTAGCACCGAAGGGACAGCAACATAACCGCAGTGGTTCAGCGATGGGGAGTTGAGCTGTTTGGCCCAGAAGGCATCGTGTTCTGAGTCATCAAAGCAAAACTCTGAGTGTCCCGAAAGGGACTTGCCAGAGGCAAGTGAGGAGGTGTTGCGTCTCCGAACAGTGACCTTTCGGCCTCTGCCAATAGAGGCCATCATTGGAGAAAGTGAGGAAGCAGTGCGTCGCTCACTGTCAACCCACAAGCCTTGCTTTCAGAATTAAAAGGAAACTGGTGAATGTGGTTACCGGTGGCCGTTGAGCCAGTGGCAGAACAAAAATAAATGGAAAAAGATGATTCTACACCCAACCCTCCTCTGGAGAAATGAGCAGTGCTGTCCCGGCCACCTCCTGAAGTGCAGTCTCCTATATCTGTGCCTGTGTCAGGGCCACTTCATCATCTTCTTAGAGGACTTAGCGGCTGGATGTGACATGGGGGCGCCGCTCTCCTACATGGGGCTTGACGTGCTGGCGTTGATCTAGTCTCAGCATGGGGCAGAGCTGAAGTGGAGGACGCAGGAGGATGCCCGACAGTGTCGCTGAACAGGCCAGCCGGAAGATGGGAGCATCAGGAAAGAAAACTTTAACTACATCTCTCATCTTGGCCAGGTCCAGAGTGGACGCCACCTTCTCAAGGGACCGTGCTGTGACTGTCGTTGCCCGATGCAGAAGTCAGTCACCTTGCGCAGCTCCTGCATTTACCTCAGGTCTTTACTACCCTTGTGCATTTGTTTTAGCACCTTTAATTGGTGTACCTGCAGGATAGCCATGCCATGCAGGGCAGAGGCAGCTTGGCCCGCAGCACTATAAACTTTGGCAGCGAGGGCCACCGACAGCTTACAGGTTTTGGACAGGAGACACAGACGATTCCTCCAAGTGGCGGCGTTTTATGGGCACAGGTGCACCGCAAACGCTCTCTCCACCTGGGGAATGTCAATGTACCCCCTAGCTGCCCCGCCATTGAGAGTGGTAAGGATGGAAGCGGGAGATGAACTGCTTCTTGCCTTAAAAGGGGCCGTCCACAACTTTGTCATCTCTTCATGTACCTCTGGGAAGAAAGGAACTGAGGCAGTTGTCCAGCCATGAGCGCTCAGGGCTGGGCAGTGTAGTCACATCCAACCCTATGCTTACGGCTGTTTGGGAAAGCATGGCTGACAGCTCTGGGTCCGATTCGGCAGTGACAACAACACCTAAGGGGGGCAGCCCTGCCAAATCTTCATCTTCAGAGGCCGATAACCCTGATGCTGCAATCGACATCTCATCCACTTGCCGCCCACTGAATGACAGTTGGGACTGCCGTGAGACGGCCCAGCAGAATCATCCAGTAGACGCATGGACCATGCGCTGTGGGAGGAGTGAGAGGTCCGTGGGGCATGGCTGGGAGGAGAAGCTCTCACTGTAACCCTCAAGTCTCCCAGAGCAAAAGGTGGTGGTCCTCTCTTTTGAGGCGAGAAAGACACGATTACAGCGATGCCATGTTCGTATGCCCACAATAGACGCATGACTCATCCATAAGCGCAGCTTCAGTGTGCTGAATGCCCAGACACTGAAAACAATGATTGTGGCCGTTGACAGAGGACAGAAAACGGCCGCATCCAGAATGACACTTGCAAAACAGCATCTTGAAAAAGATGTGAATTGTCCGTGATTTGCTTTTTTAGAGGAAACTGCTCTTTTAACTGAAGCAACCTGGGGAATCGCTGATGACAGGGACACTGCTGTAACACACCATAAGACCAAGCAAGATAAGCCCTCCGAACACAAGATGAATGGCTTTGTAGCGACTACTCGGCTCTGAAGCAAAAATCTAACGAGTGGATGCGCGCTGTCACCTGTAGGCACAGGGAGTGGCTCAGCATACAAAATCCACTAACCAATTTACATTGGCGTTTTCTCTTAAACTCAGAGATGACTGGCCTCCCAAATGAGTACCCATATGTCATTCGACATAACTCGTAGTGACCGACAGATGGGGAAGTAAGGTTTCCTTTAAAAGTGTAATATACTGCATCAAATGTAATGTAATGTAGGTAGTGAAAGCCATTACAGATACCTGAGACAACATTTACAGGTCATTTTCATTTCAACAATATATTGTGAGACAGTAACTAATGAATTAAATAGAACATAAACGATATCTATCTTAACTCACTTTGGCACTCATATTTAAAACAGCATCCAGACTCGTCAGCAACTTTCAGTGGTTGAAATTTGTTTTTACACACAGGATACTGGACAGGATCACATTGTACTGCTTTATGTTCCACTGTACCATTTATGCATCTGTCTATAGAGCAATTTCCCACATGAATTGATTCACCATTCTAAAAAAGATTGTGAAAAAAGTTATTCAGCAGTCTTGTAGGATATTTTATGTCATTCAAGTAGCAAGTCGCCTTCTAAAAGTTTATGAGGACTTTTACAATTAAAAAGGAGTCCAATAATAAAAATACACACACACACACACACACACACACACACACACACACACACACACACACACACACATATATATATATATATATATATATGTATATATGACAAAAAAATATTTCTAATATTTCAATATACGATGCGGACATGACATGCAAGAAAAAATAAATAAATTGCGCACATGATTTACTAATTCGTTCCCTCAATGTAATTAAATCATGCACACGATTACTATTTCTTTCCCCCAATTTACTAATTCTTTCCATCGATTTGCTAAATCGTGCACACAATTAACTAATTCGTTCTCTTGATTTATAAATTGTGTGCATGATTTAGCTAATCAAGGGAAATATTTATTAAATCTTGTCCACAATTAATAAATTGAGGAAACAAATTAGTAAATCGTGCACACAATTTACCCTACTATTTTGGCTCTGTACTAATAGGAATTTACACAAAGAAAACTAAATCTAGATTAAGACACCAAAAATCTATAATATAAAAGTACTTACTTTAAGAGGAGGCATATGTTTATCACAATTGCCTGACAGTGGTTTTGAGGCTGAGGGCAACACTGTTGTTAAACAGGGTACTGATGATGTTATCACCTCACACTTCTTAGCTTCCATTTTGACACATTTTGCTGTGTAACACCATCCATCACCATCAGTTTTGTTATAAATTTCTGATTCTGTGGGATAATGCCATCATTTTCAAGAGGTTAAGAGAAAATACTTTTTTTTCTCCATTTTGACAAAAACAGAATAATTAATGCATGTATACGTACAACTTAACCACAGATATATTCAAAATCTTTATAGAGGTAGTGAAATACAGAAGAAATAATTACCTGGCTTAAACGTTTTGCCATTGATTTCACAGACACAGTCTTGATGTACAGTGATCTGACCTCCTGTTGAACCTGTGATAATTGGCAAACTTCTAGTGGTGCTTATTGTGCTGTTTGAAAAATGCTGATTTGTTTGTCTAATTTTGGATGATTTTCCACACAATCCATGACAATGCAATATTTGAATCTCATAATCAAAACATTGTTGCGTAACACCTTGGTTCTTATTTAAACAAACAAGTCCATCCACAGAATTGCATGTAACTACCTGGCCCAACTGTGAAAGAAGCAGTCCAGGGTAAAGTTTTGCATGGCATTTAACCTCAGTTGGAACGGAGCTAATATTAAAATGTGTCTTCATTATTGAGTTTACAGGTATAATTTCACCACCTTCAGGCCCTGTTGTTGGACTGCCAAAGTCCATCCAGTCTGACCACTGGCAAATACATTCAGAAGATTTTTTTGAAATGGTTGTAGTCTTTGCTCTTGTTGGGGATACTATAGTTGTGCTTACACTTGAGGAGGAATTTAATAAAGCTAGAGTCAATGCTGCTGGTAAAGTTGCACTAGCACAATCCCGATGACAGCACAACACTCTGATCTCATAGTCAAAGCACTGCTGTGTAATATTTTGCTTTTTATTTAGGCAAACAAGTCCATCTTTAAGATTACAGTTCACTACCTGGCCAAGCTGTGATACAGGAAGTCGGGGATAAAGTTTTGCACGACATTCAATTCCCTGTGGTATTGAGCAGGTCATTGGATGGGTATCAGTGATGATTTTGACTGGTATAAGTTTACCGCCTTCAGGACCAGTTGTTGGTCTGCCAAAATTCAACCATTTTGACCACTGACAAATGCATGGTGGGGTAGGAGTAGTTGGGGATAGTTTTGAGGTCTTGGAAGGTGTAGAAGTTGCTGGAAGTGTACTTGAAATTGTGGTTGTTGTTAATCCTGACATCCTAGAAGGAGTTGTTGGTGTTTGTGTGGAGTTGTCACATTTTCCATGGCAACATAGTACCCTGATATTATAATCAAAGCATTGCTTTGTGATATTTTGATTTTTGTTCAGACACAGGAGCCCATCTTTTGCATTACAAATAATATCCTGTCCAAGCTGCAAAAGAGAATGTCGAGGATAATGTTTTGCATGGCATTCCACCTTCTTTGGGGCTGTACATAGGGACGGATAGGTATCTGTTATTTTTTTGATTGTTACTCTTATGCCACCTTCGGGTCCTACTGTCGGGCCACCAAAGTCCAACGCTTCTGACCAATGACAGTTACATTCAGAGGTAGAAGTAACTGGTTTTGATGTAATGAAAGATGGTTTCTGTTGTATAGAAGCTGTACCTGAAGAAGCTGTTGCTGGTTTGGTTGTTCTTGAAAGTGACAACCTTGCAGAGGTTGTTGCTGCCTGTGTGGAGCTGTCGCATTTTCCATTACAGCATAATACTCTGATTTCATAATCAAAGCATTGCTTTGTGATATTTTGTTTTTTGTTCAGACACAGGAGCCCATCTTTTGCATTACAAATAATATCCTGTCCAAGCTGCAAAAGAGAATGTCGAGGATAATGTTTTGCATAGCATTCCACCTTCTTTGGGGCTGTACATAGGGATGGATAGGTATCTGTTATTTTTTTGATTGTTACTCTTATGCCACCTTCGGGTCCTACTGTCGGGCCACCAAAGTCCAACACTTCTGACCACTGACAGGTACATTCAGAGGTAGAAGTAACTGGTTTTGATGTAATGGAAGATGGCATCTGTTGTATAGAAGTTGTACCTGAAGAAGCTGTTGCTGGTTTGGTTGTTCTTGAAAGTGACAACCTTGCAGAGGTTGTTGCTGCCTGTGTGGAGCTGTCGCATCTTCCATGACAGCATAATACTCTGATTTCATAATCAAAGCATTGCTTTGTGATATTTTGTTTTTTGTTCAGACACAGGAGCCCATCTTTTGCATTACAAATAATATCCTGTCCAAGCTGCAAAAGAGAATGTCGAGGATAATGTTTTGCATGACATTCGACCTTCTTTGGGGCTGTACATAGGGACGGATAGGTATCTGTTATTTTTTTGATTGTTACTCTTATGCCACCTTCGGGTCCTACTGTCGGGCCACCAAAGTCCAACGCTTCTGACCAATGACAGTTACATTCAGAGGTAGAAGTAACTGGTTTTGATGTAATGAAAGATGGTTTCTGTTGTATAGAAGCTGTACTTGAAGAAGCTGTTGCTGGTTTGGTTGTTCTTGAAAGTGACAACCTTGCAGAGGTTGTTGCTGCCTGTGTGGAGCTGTCGCATTTTCCATTACAGCATAATACTCTGATTTCATAATCAAAGCATTGCTTTGTGATATTTTGTTTTTTGTTCAGACACAGGAGCCCATCTTTTGCATTACAAATAATATCCTGTCCAAGCTGCAAAAGAGAATGTCGAGGATAATGTTTTGCATAGCATTCCACCTTCTTTGGGGCTGTACATAGGGATGGATAGGTATCTGTTATTTTTTTGATTGTTACTCTTATGCCACCTTCGGGTCCTACTGTCGGGCCACCAAAGTCCAACACTTCTGACCAATGACAGGTACATTCAGAGGTAGAAGTAACTGGTTTTGATGTAATGGAAGATGGCATCTGTTGTATAGAAGTTGTACCTGAAGAAGCTGTTGCTGGTTTGGTTGTTCTTGAAAGTGACAACCTTGCAGAGGTTGTTGCTGCCTGTGTGGAGCTGTCGCATCTTCCATGACAGCATAATACTCTGATTTCATAATCAAAGCATTGCTTTGTGATATTTTGTTTTTTGTTCAGACACAGGAGCCCATCTTTTGCATTACAAATAATATCCTGTCCAAGCTGCAAAAGAGAATGTCGAGGATAATGTTTTGCATGGCATTCCACCTTCTTTGGGGCTGTACATAGGGACGGATAGGTATCTGTTATTTTTTTGATTGTTACTCTTATGCCACCTTCGGGTCCTACTGTCGGGCCACCAAAGTCCAACGCTTCTGACCAATGACAGTTACATTCAGAGGTAGAAGTAACTGGTTTTGATGTAATGAAAGATGGTTTCTGTTGTATAGAAGCTGTACCTGAAGAAGCTGTTGCTGGTTTGGTTGTTCTTGAAAGTGACAACCTTGCAGAGGTTGTTGCTGCCTGTGTGGAGCTGTCGCATTTTCCATTACAGCATAATACTCTGATTTCATAATCAAAGCATTGCTTTGTGATATTTTGTTTTTTGTTCAGACACAGGAGCCCATCTTTTGCATTACAAATAATATCCTGTCCAATCTGCAAAAGAGAATGTCGAGGATAATGTTTTGCATGGCATTCCACCTTCTTTGGGGCTGTACATAGGGACGGATAGGTATCTGTTATTTTTTTGATTGTTACTCTTATGCCACCTTCGGGTCCTACTGTCGGGCCACCAAAGTCCAAAGCTTCTGACCAATGACAAGAACATTCAGAGGTAGAAGTAACTGGTTTTGATGTAATGAAAGATGGTTTCTGTTGTATAGAAGTTGTACCTGAAGAAGCTGTTGCTGGTGTGGTTGTTCTTGAAAGTGACAACCTTGCAGAGGTTGTTGCTGCCTGTGTGGAGCTGCCACATTTTCCATGACAGCATAAAACTCTGATTTCATAATCAAAACATTGCTTTGTGATATTTTGATTTTTGTTCAAACACAAGAGCCCATCTTTTGCATTACAAATAATATCCTGTCCAAGCTGCAAAAGAGAATGTCGAGGATAATGTTTTGCATGACATTCGACCTTCTTTGGGGCTGTACATAGGGACGGATAGGTATCTGTAATTTTTTTGATTGTTACTCTTATGCCACCTTCGGGTCCTACTGTCGGGCCACCAAAGTCCAACGCTTCTGACCAATGACAGTTACATTCAGAGGTAGAAGTAACTGGTTTTGATGTAATGAAAGATGGTTTCTGTTGTATAGAAGCTGTACTTGAAGAAGCTGTTGCTGGTTTGGTTGTTCTTGAAAGTGACAACCTTGCAGAGGTTGTTGCTGCCTGTGTGGAGCTGCCACATTTTCCATGACAGCATAATACTCTGATTTCATAATCAAAGCATTGCTGTGTGATATCTTGATTTTTGTTCAAACACAGGAGCCCATCCTTTGGATTACAAATCACAACCTGTCCAAGCTGTGAAAGAGAAAGTTCAGGGTAAAGTTTTGCCCGGCATTCTAATTCTTTTGGTGCTGAGCAGATGGCAGGATAGGTTTCACTTATTTTTTTGATGGAAATTATTTCACCACCTTTAGGACCCATTGTTGTGCTACCAAAGTCCATCCAGTCTGACCTCTGACAAATGCATCCAAGACTAGGAGTAAACGAAGGGATTTTGGGTGTCTGTGCTGAGTTACTGCCACAATTACCATCACAGCAGGATACTCTGACCTCATAGTCAAAGCACTGATGTGTAATATCTTGGTATTTGTTCAAGCACACAAAGCCATCTTTTGCATTACATATCACAACCTGTCCAAGCTCTGAAAGAGAAAGTTCAGGGTAAAGTTTTGAACGACATTCTAATTCCTTTGGTGCTGAGCAGATGGTAGGATAGGTGTCAGTTATTCTTTTGATGGAAATTATTTCACCACCTTTAGGACCTATTGTTGGGCTACCGAAATCCATCCAGTCTGACCTCTCACAATTACATCCAGGACTAGGAGTTAACAAAGGGGTTTTTGGTGTCTGTGCTGTGTTACTGCCACAATTTCCATCACAGCAGGATACTCTGATCTCATAGTCAAAGCACTGATGTGTAATGTCTTGGTGTTTGTTCAAGCACACAAGGCCATCTTTGGGATTACATTTCACAACCTGGTTAAGCTGGGAAAGAGACAATCTGGGGTAATTTTTTGCACGACATTCAACTTCCTTTGGTGCAGTGCAGACTGTAGGATAATTGTCCAAAATTCTTTTGATTGATATCCTTTCACCACCTTCAAGACCTGTTGTTGGACCCCCAAGGTCCAACCATTCTGACCAATGACAAACGCAGGTAGTGTTAGGAGTATGTGTGGCTGTTTTGGACAGTGAAGAAGTTGTTGAAGCAGTTGACAGAAAAAATGAAGTTACTGGATTTGTGTATAGACTAGTACCATCGGACAAACTTTGGACCAGTGGTGAACGTGTAGCAATAGACATTTTTGTAGGGATTGTGGATATGCTTTTAACAGTGGGGATATTCTGGAATGTTGGTGTGGTAACTTGTTGTGTGAACCTGATGGTTGAGGAAACTGCAGGTGTAACAGAAAACTTTGATGTTGTTGCTGCAGTTCCAACTATGCTTGAGGAGGAAATACGGCTTGTTGATGTCAGAGTTGATGCTGTATGCATGCTGTTTGAAATATTTGGCAAAGTCGTACCAGTAGAAATGGTTTTGGATGGACCTGTGTTTAGGCTTATAATGGTGGAGGAACTATTTATTGTTGCTGTTGTAGTTGGTGATATATGCCCGCTTGTTGATGACATCCTTGTAGTCGTTGAAGTCAAAGATTTTGATGTCATACTTGTAGTAATGGAGGAATTCTGGACCGTAGTTGATTTTTTCTGTGGTGTAGTCATGCCAGGTGAAAATGATGGTGAAGATCTACCAGTAAAAATTGTTGTTGTACTTGTAGATATGCTTGTAATGTTGGAGGAACTATGTACTTTTGAAGTTGAAGTTAGTGGTATATGCATGCTTGTTGAGGACATCCTTGTAGCTGTTGTAGTCAAAGATTGTGTTGTCATACTTGTAGTATTGGAGGAATTCTGTACTGTTGGTATTTTCGTCGATAGAGTATTCATGCCAGTTGAAAACAATGGTGAAAAAGTACCAATAGACTTTTTTGTAGGGATTGTGGATATGCTTTTACCAGTGGGGGAATTCTGGACTGTTGGTGTTGTAACTTGTCGTGTGAACATGATAGTTGAGGAAACTGAAGGTGTAACAGAAAACTTCGATGAAGTTGTTGCTGCAGTTCCAACTATGCTTGAGGAGGAAATAAGGCTTGTTGATGTCAGAGTTGATGGTGTTGGCATGCTGGTTAAAATATTTGGCAAAACCTTACCAGTAGAAATTGTTTTGGATGGACCTGTGTTTAGGCTTGTAATGCTGGAGGAATTATTTACTCTTGAAGTTGAAGTTAGTGGCACATACAGGCTTGTTGAGGACATCCTTGTAGCTGTTGTAGTCAAGAATTGTGTTGTCATACTTGTAGTATTGGAGGAATTCTGGAATGTTGGTATTTTAGTCGATAGAGTATTCATGCCAGTTGAAAACAATGGTGAACGTGTAGCAATAGACATTTTTGTAGGGATTGTGGATATGCTTTTACCAGTGGGGGTATTCTGGAATGTTGGTGTTGTAACTTGTTGTGTGAACATGATCGTTGAGGAAACTGCAGGTGTAACAGAAAACTTTGAAGAAGTTATTGCTGCAGTTCCAACTATGCTTGAGGAGGAAATACGGCCTGTTGATGTCAGAGTTGATGCTGTTGGCATGCTGGTTAAAATATTTGGCAAAACCGTACCAGTAGAAATTGTTTTGGATGGACCTGTGTTTAGGCTTGTAATGGTGGATGAACTATTTATTTTTGCTGTTGTAGTTGATGGTTTATGCCCGCTTGTTGATGACATCCTTGTAGCCATTGAAGTCAAAGATTGTGTTGTCATACTTGTAGTAATGGAGGAATTCTGGACTGTAGTTGATTTTTTCTGTGGTGTAGTCATGCCAGGTGAAAATGATGGTGAAGATAAACCAGTAAAAATTGTTGTACTTGTAGATATGCTTGTGATGTTGGAGGAACTATGTTCTCTTGAAGTTGAAGTTAGTGGTATATGCATGCTTGTTGAGGACATCCTTGTAGCTGTTGTAGTCAAAGATTGTGTTGTCATACTTGTAGTATTGGAGGAATTCTGTACTGTTGGTATTTTCGTCGATAGAGTATTCATGCCAGTTGAAAACAATGGTGAAAAAGTACCAATTGACATTTTTGTAGGGATTGTGGATATGCTTTTACCAGTGGGGGAATTCTGGACTGTTGGTGTTGTAACTTGTTGTGTGAGCATGACCGTTGAGGAAACTGCAGGTGTAACAGAAAACTTTGATGAAGTTGTTGCTGCAGTTCCAACTATGCTTGAGGAGTAAATAAGGCTTGTTGATGTCAGAGTTGATACTGTTGGCATGCTGGTTGAAGTATTTGGCAAAGTCGTACCAGTAGAAATTGTTGTTCTTGCACCTGTATATATGCTTGTAATGGTGAAGGAACTATGCACTCTTGAAGTTGAAGTTAGTGGTACATGCATGTTTGTTGAGGACATCTTTGTAGCTGTTGTAGTCAAGAATTGTGTTGTCATACTTGTAGTATTGGAGGAATTTTGGAATGTTGGTATTTTAGTCGATAGAGTATTCATGCCAGTTGAAAACAATGGTGAACGTGTAGCAATAGAAATTTTTGTAGGCATTGTGGATACGCTTTTACCAGTGGGGGTATTCTGGAATGTTGGTGTTGTAACTTGTCGTGTGAACATGATGGTTGAGGAAACTGCAGGTGTAACAGAAAACTTTGATGAAGTTGTTGCTGCAGTTCCAACTATGCTTGAGGAGGAAATACGGCTTGTTGATGTCAGAGTTGATGCTGTATGCATGCTGGTTGAAATATTTGGCAAAGTCGTACCAGTAGAAATTGTTTTGGATGGACTTGTGTTTAGGCTTGTAATGGTGGAGGAACTATTTATTGTTGCTGTTGTAGTTGGTGACATATGCCCGCTTGTTGATGACATCCTTGTAGTCATTGAAGTCAAAGATTTTGATGTCATACTTGTAGTAATGGAGGAATTCTGGACTGTAGTTGATTTTTTCTGTGGTGTAGTCATGCCAGGTGAAAATGATGGTGAAGATCTACCAGCAAAAATTGTTGTTGTACTTGTAGATATGCTTGTAATGTTGGAGGAACTATGTACTTTTGAAGTTGAAGTTAGTGGTATATGCATGCTTGTTGAGGACATCCTTGTAGCTGTTGTAGTCAAAGATTGTGTTGTCATACTTGTAGTATTGGAGGAATTCTGTACTGTTGGTATTTTCGTCGATAGAGTATTTATGCCAGTTGAAAACAATGGTGAAAAAGTACCAATTGACATTTTTGTAGGGATTGTGGATATGCTTTCACCAGTTGGGGAATTCTGGACTGTTGGTGTTGTAACTTGTTGTGTGAGCATGACCGTTGAGGAAACTGCAGGTGTAACAGAAAACTTTGATGAAGTTATTGCTGCAGTTCCAACTATGCTTGAGGAGGAAATACGGCCTGTTGATGTCAGAGTTGATGCTGTTGGCATGCTGGTTAAAATATTTGGCAAAACCGTACCAGTAGAAATTGTTTTGGATGGACCTGTGTTTAGGCTTGTAATAGTGGAGGAACTATTTATTTTTGCTGTTGTAGTTAATGGTTTATGCCCGCTTGTTGATGACATACTTGTAGCCATTGAATTCAAAGATTGTGTTGTCATACTTGTAGTAATGGAGGAATTCTGGACTGTAGTTGAGTTTTTCTGTGGTGCAGTCTTGCCAGGTGAAAATAATGGTGAAGATAAACCAGTAAAAATTGTTGTACTTGTAGATATGCTTGTAATGTTGGAGGAACTATGTTCTCTTGAAGTTGAAGTTAGTGGTATATGCATGCTTGTTGAGGACATCTTTGTAGCTGTTGTAGTCAAAGATTGTGTTGTCATACTTGTAGTATTGGTGGAATTCTGGACTGTTGGTATTTTAGTCGATAGAGTATTCATGCCGGTTGAAAACAATGGTGAACGTGTACCAATAGACATTTTTGTTGGGATTGTGGATATGCCTTTACCAGTTGGGGAATTCTGGACTGTTGGTGTTGTAACTTGTCGTGTGAACATGATAGTTGAGGAAACTGAAGGTGTAACAGAAAACTTTGATGAAGTTGTTGCTGCAGTTCCAACTATGCTTGAGGAGGAAATAAGGCTTGTTGATGTCAGAGTTGATGCTGTTGGCATGCTGGTTGAAGTATTTGGCAAAGGCGTACCAGTAGAAATTGTTGTTGTTGCACCTGTATATATGCTTGTAATGGTGAAGGAACTATGCACTCTTGAAGTTGAAGTTAGTGGTACATGCATGTTTGTTGAGGACATCTTTGTAGCTGTTGTAGTCAAGAATTGTGTTGTCAAACTTGTAGTATTGGAGGAATTTTGGAATGTTGGTATTTTAGTCGATAGAGTATTCATGCCAGTTGAAAACAATGGTGAACGTGTAGCAATAGAAATTTTTGTAGGGATTGTGGATACGCTTTTACTAGTGGGGGTATTCTGGAATGTTGGTGTTGTAACTTGTCGTGTGAACATGATGGTTGAGGAAACTGCAGGTGTAACAGAAAACTTTGATGAAGTTGTTGCTGCAGATCCAACTATGCTTGAGGAGGAAATACGGCTTGTTGATGTCAGAGTTGATGCTGTATGCATGCTGGTTGAAATATTTGGCAAAGTCGTACCAGTAGAAATTGTTTTGGATGGACCTGTGTTTAGGCTTGTAATGGTGGAGGAACTATTTATTGTTGCTGTTGTAGTTGGTGACATATGCCCGCTTGTTGATGACATCCTTGTAGTCATTGAAGTCAAAGATTTTGATGTCATACCTGTAGTAATGGAGGAATTCTGGACTGTAGTTGATTTTTTCTGTGGTGTAGTCATGCCAGGTGAAAATGATGGTGAAGATCTACCAGCAAAAATTGTTGTTGTACTTGTAGATATGCTTGTAATGTTGGAGGAACTATGTACTTTTGAAGTTGAAGTTAGTGGTATATGCATGCTTGTTGAGGACATCCTTGTAGCTGTTGTAGTCAAAGATTGTGTTGTCATACATGTAGTATTGGAGGAATTCTGTACTGTTGGTATTTTCGTCGATAGAGTATTTATGCCAGTTGAAAACAATGGTGAAAAAGTACCAATTGACATTTTTGTAGGGATTGTGGATATGCTTTTACCAGTTGGGGAATTCTGGACTGTTGGTGTTGTAACTTGTTGTGTGAGCATGACCGTTGAGGAAACTGCAGGTGTAACAGAAAACTTTGATGAAGTTATTGCTGCAGTTCCAACTATGCTTGAGGAGGAAATACGGCCTGTTGATGTCAGAGTTGATGCTGTTGGCATGCTGGTTAAAATATTTGGCAAAACCGTACCAGTAGAAATTGTTTTGGATGGACCTGTGTTTAGGCTTGTAATAGTGGAGGAACTATTTATTTTTGCTGTTGTAGTTAATGGTTTATGCCCGCTTGTTGATGACATACTTGTAGCCATTGAATTCAAAGATTGTGTTGTCATACTTGTAGTAATGAAGGAATTCTGGACTGTAGTTGAGTTTTTCTGTGGTGCAGTCTTGCCAGGTGAAAATAATGGTGAAGATAAACCAGTAAAAATTGTTGTACTTGTAGATATGCTTGTAATGTTGGAGGAACTATGTTCTCTTGAAGTTGAAGTTAGTGGTATATGCATGCTTGTTGAGGACATCTTTGTAGCTGTTGTAGTCAAAGATTGTGTTGTCATACTTGTAGTATTGGTGGAATTCTGGACTGTTGGTATTTTAGTCGATAGAGTATTCATGCCGGTTGAAAACAATGGTGAACGTGTACCAATAGACATTTTTGTTGGGATTGTGGATATGCCTTTACCAGTTGGGGAATTCTGGACTGTTGGTGTTGTAACTTGTCGTGTGAACATGATAGTTGAGGAAACTGAAGGTGTAACAGAAAACTTTGATGAAGTTGTTGCTGCAGTTCCAACTATGCTTGAGGAGGAAATAAGGCTTGTTGATGTCAGAGTTGATGCTGTTGGCATGCTGGTTGAAGTATTTGGCAAAGGCGTACCAGTAGAAATTGTTGTTGTTGCACCTGTATATATGCTTGTAATGGTGAAGGAACTATGCACTCTTGAAGTTGAAGTTAGTGGTACATGCATGTTTGTTGAGGACATCTTTGTAGCTGTTGTAGTCAAGAATTGTGTTGTCAAACTTGTAGTATTGGAGGAATTTTGGAATGTTGGTATTTTAGTCGATAGAGTATTCATGCCAGTTGAAAACAATGGTGAACGTGTAGCAATAGAAATTTTTGTAGGGATTGTGGATACGCTTTTACTAGTGGGGGTATTCTGGAATGTTGGTGTTGTAACTTGTCGTGTGAACATGATGGTTGAGGAAACTGCAGGTGTAACAGAAAACTTTGATGAAGTTGTTGCTGCAGATCCAACTATGCTTGAGGAGGAAATACGGCTTGTTGATGTCAGAGTTGATGCTGTATGCATGCTGGTTGAAATATTTGGCAAAGTCGTACCAGTAGAAATTGTTTTGGATGGACCTGTGTTTAGGCTTGTAATGGTGGAGGAACTATTTATTGTTGCTGTTGTAGTTGGTGACATATGCCCGCTTGTTGATGACATCCTTGTAGTCATTGAAGTCAAAGATTTTGATGTCATACCTGTAGTAATGGAGGAATTCTGGACTGTAGTTGATTTTTTCTGTGGTGTAGTCATGCCAGGTGAAAATGATGGTGAAGATCTACCAGCAAAAATTGTTGTTGTACTTGTAGATATGCTTGTAATGTTGGAGGAACTATGTACTTTTGAAGTTGAAGTTAGTGGTATATGCATGCTTGTTGAGGACATCCTTGTAGCTGTTGTAGTCAAAGATTGTGTTGTCATACATGTAGTATTGGAGGAATTCTGTACTGTTGGTATTTTCGTCGATAGAGTATTTATGCCAGTTGAAAACAATGGTGAAAAAGTACCAATTGACATTTTTGTAGGGATTGTGGATATGCTTTTACCAGTTGGGGAATTCTGGACTGTTGGTGTTGTAACTTGTTGTGTGAGCATGACCGTTGAGGAAACTGCAGGTGTAACAGAAAACTTTGATGAAGTTATTGCTGCAGTTCCAACTATGCTTGAGGAGGAAATACGGCCTGTTGATGTCAGAGTTGATGCTGTTGGCATGCTGGTTAAAATATTTGGCAAAACCGTACCAGTAGAAATTGTTTTGGATGGACCTGTGTTTAGGCTTGTAATAGTGGAGGAACTATTTATTTTTGCTGTTGTAGTTAATGGTTTATGCCCGCTTGTTGATGACATACTTGTAGCCATTGAATTCAAAGATTGTGTTGTCATACTTGTAGTAATGGAGGAATTCTGGACTGTAGTTGAGTTTTTCTGTGGTGCAGTCTTGCCAGGTGAAAATAATGGTGAAGATAAACCAGTAAAAATTGTTGTACTTGTAGATATGCTTGTAATGTTGGAGGAACTATGTTCTCTTGAAGTTGAAGTTAGTGGTATATGCATGCTTGTTGAGGACATCTTTGTAGCTGTTGTAGTCAAAGATTGTGTTGTCATACTTGTAGTATTGGTGGAATTCTGGACTGTTGGTATTTTAGTCGATAGAGTATTCATGCCGGTTGAAAACAATGGTGAACGTGTACCAATAGACATTTTTGTTGGGATTGTGGATATGCCTTTACCAGTTGGGGAATTCTGGACTGTTGGTGTTGTAACTTGTCGTGTGAACATGATAGTTGAGGAAACTGAAGGTGTAACAGAAAACTTTGATGAAGTTGTTGCTGCAGTTCCAACTATGCTTGAGGAGGAAATAAGGCTTGTTGATGTCAGAGTTGATGCTGTTGGCATGCTGGTTGAAGTATTTGGCAAAGGCGTACCAGTAGAAATTGTTGTTGTTGCACCTGTATATATGCTTGTAATGGTGAAGGAACTATGCACTCTTGAAGTTGAAGTTAGTGGTACATGCATGTTTGTTGAGGACATCTTTGTAGCTGTTGTAGTCAAGAATTGTGTTGTCAAACTTGTAGTATTGGAGGAATTTTGGAATGTTGGTATTTTAGTCGATAGAGTATTCATGCCAGTTGAAAACAATGGTGAACGTGTAGCAATAGAAATTTTTGTAGGGATTGTGGATACGCTTTTACTAGTGGGGGTATTCTGGAATGTTGGTGTTGTAACTTGTCGTGTGAACATGATGGTTGAGGAAACTGCAGGTGTAACAGAAAACTTTGATGAAGTTGTTGCTGCAGATCCAACTATGCTTGAGGAGGAAATACGGCTTGTTGATGTCAGAGTTGATGCTGTATGCATGCTGGTTGAAATATTTGTCAAAGTCGTACCAGTAGAAATTGTTTTTGATGGACCTGTGTTTAGGATTGTAATGGTGGAGGAACTATTTATTGTTGCTGTTGTAGTTGGTGATATTTGCCCGCTTGTTAATGACATCCTTGTAGCCGTTGAAGTCAAAGATTTTGATGTCATACTTGTAGTAATGGAGGAATTCTGGACTGTAGATGATTTTTTCTGTGGTGTAGTCATGCCAGGTGAAAATGATGGTGAAGATCTACCAGTAAAAATTGATGTTGTACTTGTAGATATGCTTGTAATGTTGGAGGAACTATGTACTTTTGAAGTTGAAGTTAGTGGTATATGCATGCTTGTTAAGGACATCCTTGTAGCTGTTGTAGTCAACGATTGTGTTGTCATACTTGTAGTATTGGAGGAATTCTGTACTGTTGGTATTTTCATCGATAGAGTATTCATGCCAGTTGAAAACAATGGTGAAAAAGTACCAATAGACATTTTTGTAGGGATTGTGGATATGCTTTTACCAGTGGGGGAATTCTGGACTGTTGGTGTTGTAACTTGTCGTGTGAACATGATAGTTGAGGAAACTGAAGGTGTAACAGAAAACTTTGATGAAGTTGTTGCTGCAGATCCAACTATGCTTGAGGAGGAAATACGGCTTGTTGATGTCAGAGTTGATGCTGTATGCATGCTGGTTGAAATATTTGTCAAAGTCGTACCAGTAGAAATTGTTTTGGATGGACCTGTGTTTAGGCTTGTAATGGTGGAGGAACTATTTATTGTTGCTGTTGTAGTTGGTGATATATGCCCGCTTGTTGATGACATCCTTGTAGCCGTTGAAGTCAAAGATTTTGTTGTCATACTTGTAGTAATGGAGGAATTCTGGACTGTAGTTGATTTTTTCTGTGGTGTAGTCATGCCAGGTGAAGACGATGGTGAAGATCTACCAGCAAAAATTGTTGTTGTACTTGTAGATATGCTTGTAATGTTGGAGGAACTATGTACTTTTGAACTTGAAGTTAGTGGTATATGAATGCTTGTTGAGGACATCCTTGTAGCTGTTGTAGTCAAAGATTGTGTTGTCATACTTGTAGTATTGGTGGAATTCTGGAATGTTGGTATTTTAGTCGATAGAGTATTCATGCCAGTTGAAAACAATGGTGAACGTGTACCAATAGACATTTTTGTTGGGACTGTGGATATGCCTTTACCAGTTGGGGAATTCTGGACTGTTGGTGTTGTAACTTGTCGTGTGAACATGATAGTTGAGGAAACTGAAGGTGTAACAGAAAACTTTGATGAAGTTGTTGCTGCAGTTCCAACTATGCTTGAGGAGGAAATAAGGCTTGTTGATGTCAGAGTTGATGCTGTTGGCATGCTGGTTGAAGTATTTGGCAAAGTCGTACCAGTAGAAATTTTTTTGGATGGACCTGTGTTTAGGCTTGTAATGGTGGAGGAACTATTTATTTTTGCTGTTGTAGTTGATGGTTTATGCCCGCTTGTTGATGACATCCTTGTAGCCATTGAAGTCAAAGATTGTGTTGTCATACTTGTAGTAATGGAGGAATTCTGGACTGCAGTTGAGTTTTTCTGTGGTGTAGTCTTGCCAGGTGAAAATGATGGTGAAGATCTACCAGTAAAAATTGTTGTACTTGTAGATATGCTTGTAATGTTGGAGGAACTATGTACTCTTGAAGTTGAAGTTATATGCATGCTTGTTGAGGACATCCTTGTAGCTGTTGTAGTCAAAGATTGTGTTGTCATACTTGTAGTATTGGAGGAATTTTGGAATGTTGGTATTTTAGTCGATAGAGTATTCATGCCAGTTGAAAACAATGGTGAAAAGGTACCAATAGACATTTTTGTAGGGATTGTGGATATGCTTTTACCAGTGGGGGAATTCTGGACTGTTGGTGTTGTAACTTGTCGTGTGAACATGATAGTTGAGGAAACTGAAGGTTTAACAGAAAACTTTGATGAAGTTGTTGCTGCAGTTCCAACTATGCTTGAAGAGGAAATATGGCTTGTTGATGTCAGAGTTGAAGCTGTTGGCATGCTGGTTAAAATATTTGGCAAAACCGTACCAGTAGAAATAGTTGTTGATGGACCTGTGTTCAGGCTTGTAATGGTGAAGGAACTATTTATTTTTGCTGTTGTAGTTTGTGGTATATGCCTGCTTGTTGATGACATCCTTGTAGTCATTGAAGTCAAAGATTGTGTTGTCATACTTGTAGTAATGGAGGAATTCTGGACTGTAGTTGAATTTTTCTGTGATGTAGTCTTGCCAGGTAAAAATGATGTTGAGGATGTACCAGTATAAATTGTTGTTGTACTTGTAGATATGCTTGTAATGTTGGAGGAACTATGTACTCTTGAAGTTGAAGTTAGTGGTATATGCATGCTTGTTGGGGACATCCTTGTAGCTGTTGTAGTCAAAGATTGTGTTGTCATTTTTGTAGTATTGGAGGAATTCTGGACTGTTGGTATTTTAGTCGATAGAGTATTCATGCCAGTTGAAAACAATGGTGAAAGAGTACCAATAGACATTTTTGTTGGGATTGTGGATATGCTTTTACCAGTTGGGGAATTCTGGACTTTTGGTGTTGTAACTTGTTGTGTGACCCTGATGGTTGAGGGAAGTGAAGGTGAATAAGAAAATTTTGATGAATTTGTTGCTGCAGTTCCAACTATGTTTGTGGAGGAAATAAGGCTTGTTGATGTTATAGTTGATGCTGTTGGCATGCTGGTTAAAATATTTGGCAAAGCGGTACCTTTAGAAATAATTTTTGATGGACCTGTAGATATGTTTGTAATGGTGGAGGAACTATGTACTCTTGAAGTTGAAGTTAGTGGTATTTGCATGCTTGTTGATGACATCCTTGTAGCTGTTGTAAGGAAGGATTGTGTTTTCATGCTTGTAGCATTGGAGAAATTCTGGACTGTAGTAGTTTTTGTCTGTGGTGTAGTCATGTCATGTGAAAATGATAGTGAAGTTGTAGCAGTAGAGATTGTTGTTAAAGTTGTGGATATGCTTTTACCAGTGAGGGGACTTTCGACTGTTGATGTTGTTCTTGGTGGTGTATGTCTGTCTGATGACATTGTGGTAACAGATGCATTTGAAGACTGTGTTGTGATGTTACCACAGATTTCATCACAACAGAAAACTCTAATCTCATAGTCATAGCATTGCTGTGCAAGACCTTGGTGTTTATTTAAGCAAACTAGTCCATCCTTCATATTACATTTCACAACCTGTCCCAGCTGTGAAAGAGGAACTCCAGCATAATGTTTTGCACGGCATTCTACTTCCTTTAGCACTGAGCAAATGGTGTGATATGTGCCAATTATTCTTTCAATAGATACTATTTCTCCACCTTTATGGCCTGTTGTTGGTCCACCAAAGTCATTCCAGTCTGACCAGTGACAATTGCATCCATGGGTAGGATTAAATGTACTTTTTCTTAATGTTATGGATGTAAGAGAAGTCGTTGATTGAATTTTAGAAGAGGTTTTTGTTGTTGGAGTTGTAGATATGTTTTTAATAATGGAGGAATTCTGGACTGTTGATGTTTTAGTCAGTGGTGCAGTAATGCCAGTTGAAAATGTTGGTGAAGGTGTACCTGTATACCGTGTTGTTGGACTTTTAGGTGTGTTTTTACCAGTTGGCGTACTCTGAACTGTTAGTGTTGTGATATTCTGTAAAAAGGCACTTGTTGAAGAAACTGAAGTTGTAGCATTCGTCTTTGTTGAAGCTGTTACTGTAGTTATTGATAAGATTTTACTTGTGGAGGAAGTTATGCTTGTTGATGAGGTAGTTGATGCTGAAGGCATGCTGGATGAAATAGTTGGCAAACCCGCACTAGCAGAAATTGTTGCTGATGGACCTTTGGATATAATTGTAATGGTGGAGGAACTATTTACACTTGAAGTTGTAGTTAGTGGTATATGCATGCTTGTTGGGGACATCCTTGTAGCTGTTGTAGTCAAAGATTGTGTTTTCGTACTTGGGGTATTGATGGAACTCTGGGCTGTAGTTGATTTTATTTGTGGTGTAGTCATGCCAGGTGAAAATGTACCAGTATAATTTTTTGTTGTTGTACCTGTAGATATGCTTGTAGTGGTGGAGAAACTATGTACTCTTGAAGTTGAAGTTAGTGGTATATGCATGCTTGTTGGGGACATCTTTGTAGCTGTTGTAGTCAAAGATTGTGTTGTCATACTTGTAGTATTGGAGGAATTCTGGACTGTTGGTATTTTAGTCAATAGAGTATTAATGCCAGTTGAAAACAATGGTGAAAGAGTACCTATAGACATTTTTGTAGGGATTGTGGAAATGCCTTTACCAGTGGGGGTATTCTTGAATGTTGGTGTTGTAACTTGTTGTGTGAACTTGATTGTTGAGGAAACTGCAGGTGTAACAGAAAACTTTGATGGAGTTGTTCCTGCAGTTCCAACAATGCTTGAGGAGGAAATAAGGCTTTTTGATGTCGTAGTTGATGATGTTGGCATGCTGGTTGGAATATTTGGCAAAGTCGTACCGGTATAAATTGTTGTTGATTGAGCTGTATTTAGGCTTGTAATGGTGGAGGAACTATTTGTTTTTGCTGTTGTAGTTCGTGGTATGTGCATGCTTGTTGATGACATCCTTGTAGCTGTTGTAAGTAAGGATTGTGTTTTCATGCTTGTAGTATTGGAGGAATTCTGGACTGTAGTAGTTTTTGTCTGTAGGGTAGTAATGCCATGTGAAAATGATAGTGAAGGTGTAGCAGTAGAGATTGTTGTTAAAGTTGTGGATATGCTTTTACCAGTGGGGGAACTTTCCACCATTGATGTTGTACTTGGTGGTGTATGCACACCTGCTGATGTCATTGTGGTAACAGATGTAATTGAAGACTGTGTTGTGATGTTACCACAGGTTTCATCACAACAAAATACTCTAATCTCATAATCATAGCAATGCTGTGCAAGACCTTGGTGTTTATTTAAGCAGACTAGTCCATCCTTCATATTGCATTTCACAACTTGGCCCAGCTGTGATAGAGGAACTCCAGGATAATGTTTTGCACGACATTCTACTTCCTTTAGCACTGGGCAAATGGGATGATAAGTGTCAATTATTCTTTCAATAGTTACTATGTCTCCACCTTCAGGACCAGTTGTTAGTCCACCAAAGTTGTTCCAGTCTGACCAATGACAATTACATACAGCTGTAGGCATAAATGTGTTTGTTCTCAATGTTGTGGCATTTAGAGATGTCATTGATGGAGTTTTAGATGCTTTTGATGTTGGAGCTGTAGATATGTCTGTCATAATGGAGGGAGTTTTGACTGAAGTAGTTTTAGTCAGCAGTGCAGTAATGCCAGTTGAAAATGTTGGTGAAGGTGTACCTGTAGACAATGTTGTTGTACCTGTAGATATGCTTTTAGTGGTGGAGAAACTATGTACTCTTGAAGTTGAAGTTAGTGGTATATGCATGCTTGTTGGGGACATCTTTGTAGCTGTTGTAGTCAAAGATTGTGTTGTCATACTTGTAGTATTGGAGGAATTATGGACTGTTGGTATTTTAGTCGATAGAGTATTAATGACAGTTGAAAACAATGGTGACCGTGTACCTATAGACATTTTTGTAGGGATTGTGGATATGCTTTTACCAGTGGGGGTATTCTGGAATGTTAGTGTTGTAACTTGTCGTGTGAACTTGATGGTTGAGGAAACTGAAGGTGTAACAGAAAACTTTGATGAAGTTGTTCCTGCAGTTCCAACTATGCTTGAGGAGGAAATAAGGCTTGTTGATGTCATAGTTGATGATGTTGGCATGCTGTTTGAAATATTTGGCAAAGTCGTGCCTGTATAAATTGTTGTTGATCGAGCTTTATTTAGGCTTGTAATGATGGAGGAACTATTTGTTTTTGCTGTTGTAGTTCGTGGCATGTGCATGCTTGTTGATGACATCCTTGTAGCTGTTGTAAGTAAGGATTGTGTTGTCATGCTTGTAGTATTGGATGAGTTCTTGACTGTAGTAGTTTTTGTATGTAGGGTAGTCATGCCATGTGAAAATGATAGTGAAGGTGTAGCAGTAGAGATTGTTGTTAAAGTTGTGGATATGCTTTTACCAGTTGGGGAACTTTCCACCATTGATGTTGTACTTGGTGGTATAGGCACACCTGCTGATGTCATTGTGGTAACAGATGTAATTGAAGACTGTGTTGTGATGTTACCACAGGTTTCATCACAACAAAATACTCTAATCTCAAAATCATAGCAATGCTGTGCAAGACCTTGGTGTTTGTTTAAGCAAACTAGTCCATCCTTCATATTACATTTCACAACCTGGCCCAGCCGTGAAAGAGGAACTCCAGGATAATGTTTTGCACGACATTCTACTTCCTTTAGCACTGGGCAAATGGGATGATAAGTGTCAATTATTCTTGCAATAGGTACTATGTCTCCACCTTCAGGACCAGTTGTTAGTCCACCAAAGTTGTTCCAGTCTGACCAATGACAATTACATACAGCTGTAGGCATAAATGTGTTTGTTCTCAATGTTGTGGCATTTAGAGATGTCATTGATGGAGTTTTAGATGCTTTTGATGTTGGAGCTGTAGATATGTCTGTCATAATGGAGGGAGTTTTGACTGAAGTAGTTTTAGTCAGCAGTGCAGTAATGCCAGTTGAAAATGTTGGTGAAGGTGTACCTGTAGACAATGTTGTTGTACCTGTAGATATGCTTTTAGTGATGGAGAAACTATGTACTCTTGAAGTTGAAGTTAGTGGTATATGCATGCTTGTTGGGGACATCCTTGTAGCTGTTGTGGTCAAAGATTGTGTTGTCATATTTGTAGTATTGGAGGAATTCTGGACTGTTGGTATTTTAGTCGATAGAGTATTAATGCCAGTTGAAAACAATGGTGAACGTGTACCTATAGACATTTTTGTAGGGATTGTGGATATGCTTTTGCCAGTGGGGGTATTCTGGAATGTTGGTGTTGTGACTTGACGTGTGAACTTGATCGTTGGGGAAACTGCAGGTGTAACAGAAAACTTTGATGAAGTTGTTCCTGCAGTTCCAACTATGCTTGAGGAGGAAATAAGGCTTGTTGGTGTCATAGTTGATGCTGTTGGCATGCTGTTTGAAATATTTGGCAAAGTCGTACCTGTATAAATTGTTGTTGATCGAGCTGTATTTAGGCTTGTAATGATGGAGGAACTATTTGTTTTTGCTGTTGTAGTTCGTGGCATGTGCATGCTTGTTGATGACATCCTTGTAGCTGTTGTAAGTAAGGATTGTGTTGTCATGCTTGTAGTATTGGATGAGTTCTGGACTGTAGTAGTTTTTGTATGTAGGGTAGTCATGCCATGTGAAAATGATAGTGAAGGTATAGCAGTAGATATTGTTGTTAAAGTTGTGGATATGCTTTTACCAGTGGGGGAACTTTCCACCGTTGATGTTGTTCTTGGAGGTGTATGCACACTTGCTGATGGCATTGTGGTAACAGATGTAATTGAAGACTGTGTTGTGATGTTACCACAGATTTCATCACAACAAAATACTCTAATCTCATAATCATAGCAATGCTGTGCAAGACCTTGGTGTTTATTTAAGCAAACTAGTCCATCCTTCATATTGCATTTCACAACCTGGCCCAGCTGTGAAAAAGGAACTCCAGGATAATGTTTTGCACGACATTCTACTTCCTTTAGCACTGGGCAAATGGTGTGATAAGTGTCAGTTATTCTTTCAATAGGTACTATTTCTCCACCCTCAGGACCTGCTGTTGATCCACCAAAGTCATTCCAGTCTGACCAATTACATCCAGGGATAGAAGTAATTGTAGTTGTTCTCAATGTTGTGGCAGTTAGAGAATTCATTGATGGAGTTGTAGATGGTTTTGTTGTTGGAGTTGTAGAAATGTCTTTCATACTGGAGGTAGTTTGGACTGAGGTTGTTTTAGTCTGTGGTGTAGTCATGCCATTTGAAAACACTAGTGATGTTGTTTTCATTGTTGATGGAGATGTGGGTTTGCTTTTGTCAGTGGGGGAACTCTGGACTCTTGGTGTAGTAACCTCTTGTGTAAATCTTCTTGTTAAAGAAATTGAAGGTGTTGCCAATGTGGAACTTGTAGCTGATATGTTTGTACTTGTGGGGGAAATAAGACTTGATGATGTTATAAGTGGTGGTGGAGGCATGCTGGCTGAAAAAGATGGTGAAGGTGTACCAGTAAAAGTGGCTGTTGATGTATCTTTGGATATGCTTGCAACAGTGGAGGAACTTTGAAAAATTGATGTTGTACTTGAAGGTATGTTCATGCTCTTTGATGATATTGTTGTAGTAGCTGAACTTAGTGGTGGTGTTGTGATGTTTCTGCAGTTTTCATCACAGCATAATGTTCTAATCTCATAGTCATAGCACTGCTGTGAAAGGCCTTGGTGTTTGTTCAAGCAAATTAGGCCATCTTTCATATTGCATTTCACAATCTGTCCGAGTTGTGAAAGAGGAGCTCCAGGATAACGTTTCGCACGACACTGTATTTCCATTAATGCTGAGCATAAGGTAGAATAGGTTTTAGTCATTCTTTCAATAGGTATTATTTCACCACCATCTGGACCTGTTGTTGGGTTCCCAAAGTCGTTCCAATCTGTCCAATGGCAATTACATGCAGGGGTAGAAGTAAGGGTGCCAGTGTTCAATGTTGTGGATGTTGGAGACGTAGTTGATGGTGCTGCAGATGTTTTTGTTGTTGGAGTTGTCATTATGGAGGAATTTTGGACCAAAGTTGTTTTAGTCATTGATGAAGTCAGGCTGTTTGAGAACACTGGTGAAGATGTTGTCATTGTTGATGGAGTTGTGGGTATGCTTTTACCAGTGGGGGAACTCTGGACTCTTGGTGTTGTAATTTGTGCAAATCTACTTGTTGAAGAAACTGAAGGTGTAGCAGAATAAATAGTGGAAGTTCTTGCTGTATTTGCTGATATGCTTGTACTTGTGGAGGAAATAAGGCTTGTCGATGCCATAATTGGTGTCGTAGGCATGCTGATTGAAAAAGTTGGTGAATGTGTATCAGTAGAAATTTTTATTGATGTATCTCTCGATATGCTTGTAGTGGTGAAGAAACTTTGGTCAATTAATGTTGTACTTGGTGGTATGTGCATGGTTGTTGATGGCGTTGTTGCAGCTGTGCTAAGTGATGGTGTTGTGATGTTGCTACAATTTTCATCACAACAGAATGTTCTAATCTCATAGTCGTAGCATTGCTGTGGAAGGCCTTGGTGTTTGTTCAAGCAAATTAGACCATCTTTCTTACTGCATTTCACAATCTGTCCAAGTTTGGAAAGAGGAACTTCAGGATAACGCTTTGCACGACACTGTATTTCCATTAGTGCTGAGCATAAGGTAGGATAAGTGTCAGCTATTTTTTCAATAGGTACAATTTCACCACCATCAGGGCCTGCTGTTGGGCTCCCAAAATCATTCCAATCTGACCAGTGACAATTACATCCAGGGGTAGGAGTAAGGGTGATTGCTTTCAATGTTGTGGATGTTGGAGACATTATTGATGAATCTGTAGATTTTTTGTTGTTAGAGTTCTAGTTATGCCTGTCATGCTGGAGGAATTTTGGACCAAAGTGATTTTAGTCAGTGGCGATGTCATGCTGGTTGAGAACACTAGTGAAGGTGTTGTAATTGTTGATGGAGTTGTGGGTATGCTTGTACCAGTGGGGGAATTCTGGACTCTTGGTGTTGAAATTTCTGTAAACCTTTTTGTTGAAGAAACTGAAGGTGAGACAGAATGCATCGTAGAAGTTGTTGTTGATAAACTTTTGCTTGTGTAAGAAGTAAGGTTTGTTGATGTATTAAATGGGGTTCCAGGCATGCTGGTTGAAAAAGTTGGTGAAGATCTACCAGTAGAAATTGTTGTTGATGTGTCTGTGGATATTCCTGTAACTGTGGAGGAACTTTGGACCACTGATGTTGTACTAGGTGGTAAGTGCATGCTTGTTGATGAAACTGTTGTAGTAGCTGTACTTAGTAAAGATGTGATATTTCTACAGTTTTCATCACAACAGAATGTTCTAATCTCATAGTCATAGCATTGCTGTGCAAGGCCTTGGTGTTTGTTCAAGCAAATTAAACCATCTTTCGTACTGCATTTCACAATCTGTCCAAGTTTTGAAAGAGGAACTTCAGGATAACGTTTTGCACGACACTGTACTTCCATTAGTGCTGAGCATAAGATAGGATAAGTGTCAGTTATTTTTTCAATAGGTACAATTTCACCACCATCAGGGCCTACTGTTGGGCTCCCAAAATCATTCCAATCTGACCACTGACAATTACATCCTGGGGTAGGAGTAAGGGTAATTGCTTTCAATGTTGTGGATGTTGGAGACATTATTGATGAAGCTGTAGGTGCTTTTGTTGTTGGAGTTGTAGTTATGCCTGTCATGCTGGAGGAATTTTGGACCAAAGTTATTTTAGTCAGTGGCGATGTCATGCTGGTTGAGAACACTGGTGAAGGTGTTGTAATTGTTGATGGAGTTGTGGGTATGTTTGTACCAGTGGGGGAATTCTGGACTCTTGGTGTTGACATTTCTGTAAACCTTTTTGTTGAAGAAACTGAAGGTGAGACAGAATGCATCGTGGAAGTTGTTGTTGATAAACTTGTGCTTGTGTAGGAAGTAAGGTTTGTTGATGTATTAACTGGGGTTCCAGGCATGCTGGTTGAAAAAGTTGGTGAAGATCTACCAGTAGAAATTGTTGTTGATGTGTCTGTGGATATTTCTGTAACTGTGGAGGAACTTTGGACCACTGATGTTGTACTAGGTGGTAAGTGCATGTTTGTTGATGAAACTGTTGTAGTAGCTGTACTTAGTAAAGATGTTGTGATATTTCTACAGTTTTCATCACAACAGAATGTTCTAATCTCATAGTCGTAGCATTGCTGTGCAAGGCCTTGGTGTTTGTTCAAGCAAATTAGACCATCTTTCATACTGCATTTCACAATCTGTCCAAGTTTTGAAAGAGGAACTTCAGGATAACGTTTTGCACGACACTGTACTTCCATTAGTGCTGAGCATAAGGTAGGATAAGTGTCAGTTATTTTTCAATAGGTACAATTTCACCGCCATCGGGGCCTGCCGTTGGGCTCCCAAAATCGTTCCATTCTGACCAGTGACAATTACATCCAGGGGTAAGAGTAAGGGTGACTGCTTTCAATGTTGTGGATGTTGGAGACGTTATTGATGAATCTGTAGATGTTTTTGTTGTTAGAGTTGTAGTTATGCCTGTCATGCTGGAGGAATTTTGGACCAAAGTTATTTTAGTCAGTGGCGATGTCGTGCTGGTTGAGAACGCTGGTGAAGGTGTTGTAATTGTTGATGGAGTTGTGGGTATGCTTGTACCAGTGGGGGAATTCTGGACTCTTGGTGTTGACATTTCTGTAAACCTTTTTGTTGAAAAAACTGAAGGTGAGACAGAATGCATCGTGGAAGTTGTTGTTGATAAACTTGTGCTTGTGTAGGAAGTAAGGTTTGTTGATGTATTAACTGGGGTTCCAGGCATGCTGGTTGAAAAAGTTGGTGAAGATCTACCAGTAGAAATTGTTGTTGATGTGTCTGTGGATATTCCTGTAACTGTGGAGGAACTTTGGACCACTGATGTTGTACTAGGTGGTAAGTGCATGCTTGTTGATGAAACTGTTGTAGTAGCTGTACTTAGTAAAGATGTTGTGATATTTCTACAGTTTTCATCACAACAGAATGTTCTAATCTCATAGTCGTAGCATTGCTGTGCAAGGCCTTGGTGTTTGTTCAAGCAAATTAGACCATCTTTCGTACTGCATTTCACAATCTGTCCAAGTTTTGAAAGAGGAACTTCAGGATAACGTTTTGCACGACACTGTACTTCCATTAGTGCTGAGCATAAGGTAGGATAAGTGTCAGTTATTTTTTCAATAGGTACAATTTCACCGCCATCGGGGCCTGCCGTTGGGCTCCCAAAATCGTTCCAATCTGACCAGTGACAATTACATCCTGGGGTAGGAGTAAGGGTAATTGCTTTCAATGTTGTGGATGTTGGAGACGTTATTGATGAAGCTGTAGGTGCTTTTGTTGTTGGAGTTGTAGTTATGCCTGTCATGCTGGAGGAATTTTGGACCAAAGTTATTTTAGTCAGTGGCGATGTCATGCTGGTTGAGAACACTGGTGAAGGTGTTGTAATTGTTGATGGAGTTGTGGGTATGTTTGTACCAGTGGGGGAATTCTGGACTCTTGGTGTTGACATTTCTGTAAACCTTTTTGTTGAAGAAACTGAAGGTGAGACAGAATGCATCGTGGAAGTTGTTGTTGATAAACTTGTACTTGTGTAGGAAGTAAGGTTTGTTGATGTATTAACTGGGGTTCCAGGCATGCTGGTTGAAAAAGTTGGTGAAGATCTACCAGTAGAAATTGTTGTTGATGTGTCTGTGGATATTCCTGTAACTGTGGAGGAACTTTGGACCACTGATGTTGTACTAGGTGGTAAGTGCATGCTTGTTGATGAAACTGTTGTAGTAGCTGTACTTAGTAAAGATGTTGTGATATTTCTACAGTTTTCATCACAACAGAATGTTCTAATCTCATAGTCGTAGCATTGCTGTGCAAGGCCTTGGTGTTTGTTCAAGCAAATTAGACCATCTTTCGTACTGCATTTCACAATCTGTCCAAGTTTTGAAAGAGGAACTTCAGGATAACGTTTTGCACGACACTGTACTTCCATTAGTGCTGAGCATAAGGTAGGATAAGTGTCAGTTATTTTTTCAATAGGTACAATTTCACCGCCATCGGGGCCTGCCGTTGGGCTCCCAAAATCGTTCCATTCTGACCAGTGACAATTACATCCAGGGGTAAGAGTAAGGGTGACTGCTTTCAATGTTGTGGATGTTGGAGACGTTATTGATGAATCTGTAGATGTTTTTGTTGTTAGAGTTGTAGTTATGCCTGTCATGCTGGAGGAATTTTGGACCAAAGTTATTTTAGTCAGTGGCGATGTCGTGCTGGTTGAGAACGCTGGTGAAGGTGTTGTAATTGTTGATGGAGTTGTGGGTATGCTTGTAACAGTTGGGGAATTCTGGACTCTTGGTGTTGACATTTCTGTAAACCTTTTTGTTGAAAAAACTGAAGGTGAGACAGAATGCATCGTGGAAGTTGTTGTTGATAAACTTGTGCTTGTGTAGGAAGTAAGGTTTGTTGATGTATTAACTGGGGTTCCAGGCATGCTGGTTGAAAAAGTTGGTGAAGATCTACCAGTAGAAATTGTTGTTGATGTGTCTGTGGATATTCCTGTAACTGTGGAGGAACTTTGGACCACTGATGTTGTACTAGGTGGTAAGTGCATGCTTGTTGATGAAAATGTTGTAGTAGCTGTACTTAGTAAAGATGTTGTGATATTTCTACAGTTTTCATCACAACAGAATGTTCTAATCTCATAGTCGTAGCATTGCTTTGCAAGGCCTTGGTGTTTGTTCAAGCAAATTAGACCATCTTTCGTACTGCATTTCACAATCTGTCCAAGTTTTGAAAGAGGAACTTCAGGATAACGTTTTGCACGACACTGTACTTCCATTAGTGCTGAGCATAAGGTAGGATAAGTGTCAGTTATTTTTTCAATAGGTACAATTTCACCGCCCTCGGGGCCTGCTGTTGGGCTCCCAAAATCGTTCCAATCTGACCAGTGACAATTACATCCAGGGGTAAGAGTAAGGGTGACTGCTTTCAATGTTGTGGATGTTGGAGACGTTATTGATGAATCTGTAGATGTTTTTGTTGTTAGAGTTGTAGTTATGCCTGTCATGCTGGAGGAATTTTGGACCAAAGTTATTTTAGTCAGTGGCGATGTCGTGCTGGTTGAGAACGCATGTGAAGGTGTTGTAATTGTTGATGGAGTTGTGGGTATGCTTGTACCAGTGGGGGAATTCTGGACTCTTGGTGTTGACATTTCTGTAAACCTTTTTGTTGAAGAAACTGAAGGTGAGACAGAATGCATCGTGGAAGTTGTTGTTGAAAAACTTGTGCTTGTGTTGGAAGTAAGTTTTGTTGATGTATTAACTGGGGTTCCAGGCATGCTGGTTGAAAAAGTTGGTGAAGATCTACCAGTAGAAATTGTTGTTGATGTGTCTGTGGATATTCCTGTAACTGTGGAGGAACTTTGGACCACTGATGTTGTACTAGGTGGTAAGTGCATGCTTGTTGATGAAACTGTTGTAGTAGCTGTACTTAGTAAAGATGTTGTGATATTTCTACAGTTTTCATCACAACAGAATGTTCTAATCTCATAGTCGTAGCATTGCTGTGCAAGGCCTTGGTGTTTGTTCAAGCAAATTAGACCATCTTTCGTACTGCATTTCACAATCTGTCCAAGTTTTGAAAGAGGAACTTCAGGATAACGTTTTGCACGACACTGTACTTCCATTAGTGCTGAGCATAAGGTAGGATAAGTGTCAGTTATTTTTTCAATAGGTACAATTTCACCGCCATCGGGGCCTGCCGTTGGGCTCCCAAAATCGTTCCATTCTGACCAGTGACAATTACATCCAGGGGTAAGAGTAAGGGTGACTGCTTTCAATGTTGTGGATGTTGGAGACGTTATTGATGAATCTGTAGATGTTTTTGTTGTTATAGATGTAGTTATGCCTGTCATGCTGGAGGAATTTTGGACCAAAGTTATCTTAGTCAGTGGCGATGTCATGCTGGTTGAGAACGCTGGTGAAGGTGTTGTAATTGTTGATGGAGTTGTGGGTATGCTTGTACCAGTGGGGGAATTCTGGACTCTTGGTGTTGACATTTCTGTAAACCTTTTTGTTGAAGAAACTGAAGGTGAGACAGAATGCATCGTGGAAGTTGTTGTTGATAAACTTGTGCTTGTGTAGGAAGTAAGGTTTGTTGATGTATTAACTGGGGTTCCAGGCATGCTGGTTGAAAAAGTTGGTGACGATCTACCAGTAGAAATTGTTGTTGATGTGTCTGTGGATATTCCTGTAACTGTGGAGGAACTTTGGACCACTGATGTTGTACTAGGTGGTAAGTGCATGCTTGTTGATGAAACTGTTGTAGTAGCTGTACTTAGTAAAGATGTTGTGATATTTCTACAGTTTTCATCACAACAGAATGTTCTAATCTCATAGTCGTAGCATTGCTGTGCAAGGCCTTGGTGTTTGTTCAAGCAAATTAGACCATCTTTCGTACTGCATTTCACAATCTGTCCAAGTTTTGAAAGAGGAACTTCAGGATAACGTTTTGCACGACACTGTACTTCCATTAGTGCTGAGCATAAGGTAGGATAAGTGTCAGTTATTTTTTCAATAGGTACAATTTCACCGCCATCGGGGCCTGCCGTTGGGCTCCCAAAATCGTTCCAATCTGACCAGTGACAATTACATCCATGGGTAAGAGTAAGGGTGACTGCTTTCAATGTTGTGGATGTTGGAGACGTTATTGATGAATCTGTAGATGTTTTTGTTGTTAGAGTTGTAGTTATGCCTGTCATGCTGGAGGAATTTTGGACCAAAGTTATTTTAGTCAGTGGCGATGTCGTGCTTGTTGAGAACGCTGGTGAAGGTGTTGTAATTGTTGATGGAGTTGTGGGTATGCTTGTACCAGTGGGGGAATTCTGGACTCTTGGTGTTGACATTTCTGTAAACCTTTTTGTTGAAAAAACTGAAGGTGAGACAGAATGCATCGTGGAAGTTGTTGTTGATAAATTTGTGCTTGTGTAGGAAGTAAGTTTTGTTGATGTATTAACTGGGGTTCCAGGCATGCTGGTTGAAAAAGTTGGTGAAGATCTACCAGTAGAAATTGTTGTTGATGTGTCTGTGGATATTCCTTTAACTGTGGAGGAACTTTGGACCACTGATGTTGTACTAGGTGGTAAGTGCATGCTTGTTGATGAAACTGTTGTAGTAGCTGTACTTAGTAAAGATGTTGTGATATTTCTACAGTTTTCATCACAACAGAATGTTCTAATCTCATAGTCGTAGCATTGCTGTGCAAGGCCTTGGTGTTTGTTCAAGCAAATTAGACCATCTTTCGTACTGCATTTCACAATCTGTCCAAGTTTTGAAAGAGGAACTTCAGGATAACGTTTTGCACGACACTGTACTTCCATTAGTGCTGAGCATAAGGTAGGATAAGTGTCAGTTATTTTTTCAATAGGTACAATTTCACCGCCATCGGGGCCTGCCGTTGGGCTCCCAAAATCGTTCCATTCTGACCAGTGACAATTACATCCAGGGGTAAGAGTAAGGGTGACTGCTTTCAATGTTGTGGATGTTGGAGACGTTATTGATGAATCTGTAGATGTTTTTGTTGTTATAGATGTAGTTATGCCTGTCATGCTGGAGGAATTTTGGACCAAAGTTATCTTAGTCAGTGGCGATGTCATGCTGGTTGAGAACGCTGGTGAAGGTGTTGTAATTGTTGATGGAGTTGTGGGTATGCTTGTACCAGTGGGGGAATTCTGGACTCTTGGTGTTGACATTTCTGTAAACCTTTTTGTTGAAGAAACTGAAGGTGAGACAGAATGCATCGTGGAAGTTGTTGTTGATAAACTTGTGCTTGTGTAGGAAGTAAGGTTTGTTGATGTATTAACTGGGGTTCCAGGCATGCTGGTTGAAAAAGTTGGTGAAGATCTGCCAGTAGAAATTGTTGTTGATGTGTCTGTGGATATTCCTGTAACTGTGGAGGAACTTTGGACCACTGATGTTGTACTAGGTGGTAAGTGCATGCTTGTTGATGAAACTGTTGTAGTAGCTGTACTTAGTAAAGATGTTGTGATATTTCTACAGTTTTCATCACAACAGAATGTTCTAATCTCATAGTCGTAGCATTGCTGTGCAAGGCCTTGGTGTTTGTTCAAGCAAATTAGACCATCTTTCGTACTGCATTTCACAATCTGTCCAAGTTTTGAAAGAGGAACTTCAGGATAACGTTTTGCACGACACTGTACTTCCATTAGTGCTGAGCATAAGGTAGGATAAGTGTCAGTTATTTTTTCAATAGGTACAATTTCACCGCCATCGGGGCCTGCCGTTGGGCTCCCAAAATCGTTCCAATCTGACCAGTGACAATTACATCCTGGGGTAAGAGTAAGGGTGACTGCTTTCAATGTTGTGGATGTTGGAGACGTTATTGATGAATCTGTAGATGTTTTTGCTGTTAGAGTTGTAGTTATGCCTGTCATGCTGGAGGAATTTTGGACCAAAGTTATCTTAGTCAGTGGCGATGTCGTGCTGGTTGAGAACGCATGTGAAGGTGTTGTAATTGTTGATGGAGTTGTGGGTATGCTTGTACCAGTGGGGGAATTCTGGACTCTTGGTGTTGACATTTCTGTAAACCTTTTTGTTGAAGAAACTGAAGGTGAGACAGAATGCATCGTGGAAGTTGTTGTTGATAAACTTGTGCTTGTGTAGGAAGTAAGGTTTGTTGATGTATTAACTGGGGTTCCAGGCATGCTGGTTGAAAAAGTTGGTGAAGATCTAACAGTAGAAATTGTTGTTGATGTGTCTGTGGATATTCCTGTAACTGTGGAGGAACTTTGGACCACTGATGTTGTACTAGGTGGTAAGTGCATGATTGTTGATGACACTGTTGTAGTAGCTGTACTTAGTAAAGATGTTGTGATATTTCTACAGTTTTCATCACAACAGAATGTTCTAATCTCATAGTCGTAGCATTGCTGTGCAAGGCCTTGGTGTTTGTTCAAGCAAATTAGACCATCTTTCGTACTGCATTTCACAATCTGTCCAAGTTTTGAAAGAGGAACTTCAGGATAACGTTTTGCACGACACTGTACTTCCATTAGTGCTGAGCATAAGGTAGGATAAGTGTCAGTTATTTTTTCAATAGGTACAATTTCACCGCCATCAGGGCCTGCCGTTGGGCTCCCAAAATCGTTCCAATCTGACCAGTGACAATTACATCCAGGGGTAAGAGTAAGGGTGACTGCTTTCAATGTTGTGGATGTTGGAGACGTTATTGATGAATCTGTAGATGTTTTTGTTTTTAGAGTTGTAGTTATGCCTGTCATGCTGGAGGAATTTTGGACCAAAGTTATTTTAGTCAGTGGCGATGTCATGCTGGTAAAGAAAGCTGATGAAGGTGTTGTAATTGTTGATGTAGTTGTGGGTATGCTTGTACCAGTGGGGGTATTCTGGACTCTTGGTGTTGTAATTTGTGTAAACTTTTTTGTTGAAGAAACTGAAGTTGAGGCAGAAAGCATTGTGGAAGTTGTTGATAACATCGTGCTTATGTAGGAAGTAAGGCTTGTTGATGTCTTAACTGGGGTTGCCGGCATGCTGGTTGAAAAAGTTGGTGAAAATGTACCAGTAGAAATTGTTGTTGATGTGTCTGTGGATATTCCTGTAACTGTGGAGAAACTTTGGACCGCTGATGTTGTACTTGGTGGTGTGTGCATGTTTGTTGATGATACTGTTGTAGCTACTGTATTTAACGACTCTGTTGTGATGTTTCCGCAGTTTTCATCACAACAGAATGCTCTAATTTCATATTCATAACACTGCTGTGAAAGGCCTTGGACTTTGTTTTGGCAAACTAGTCCATCCTTCATATTACATTTCACAACCTGTCCAAGCTGTGAAAGAGGAACTCCAGGATAATGTTTTGCACGGCATTGCACTTCCTTTAGTGCTGAGCATATGGTAGGATAAGTGTCAGTTAGTCTTTTAATAGATACTACTGCACCACCATCAGGACCAGTTGTTGGGCTTCCAGAGTCAATCCAATCGGACCAATGGCAAATACATCCAGGTACAGGAGTAAGGGTGGTTGTTGTCTTTGTTGTGGATTTTGGAGAAAATGCTGAGGCAGTTGTAGTAAATGCTATTGTTGACAGAGATGTTGATTTACTTGTAACAGTGGAGGAGGTTTGGATTGTTGGTCGTATAGGCATGCTAGTTGACAAACTTGGAAAAGGAGTTGAATTGGATGTTGTAGTTGGTTTTAGAGTTGTGGTTATGCTTGGAGTAGTGGTAGATGTTGTGAATGAAAATACCGTCTTTGTTAGAAAAGTTTCTGTAGTGTATTTGGCTGTAATTCCTGACAAAGTTGACTCTGCAATAAAATATTAATGATTCAGTTTCTCATTGTGAATATATTTTTTTCATAAATTTGAGAAAAAAACATAATAAATTAATTACACCTTACAATAAATTAACAATTGCACCAGGCACCACCCAATTATAGATAACAATTTAATATGTGTGAAATGCCAACATTTCGCCACCTTGGAATTATAAGGCTTTATCTGCACTCTGAGCAGTTTTGGGGATATTGAGCTCTTTTGTGCATGAAAATGAGTGTATTATGAATGTACAATATCAAAATCTTCTCATTTTTGTAAATGAGGATTTTTGGAATAGGTCAAATGCAGACAGAACCTTCTAATTCTAAAAAGTAATATTCCAATGAAATGAAAAGGTTGTATCTTGCAAAATTTTACTTATAATTTGTTTTAAAACATAAAATTACTGTTGTAACAATGTGGCGACATAATAATAGAATATAATAATTTCTATGACATTTATTTCATATTTTATAGCTAATATTTTTTTTCCCTGTTGAAGTTAAGCATCAAAGGCAGTGCTAAATATTTTGTCAATTTTAGGTAGGAATATGGTGGGTAATTCAACACCTTATTGCAGGAACAGTTTAAGCGGCTACTGTAATACATCTGACCAGGACTTTTTTCCACAGAAAGTGGGACAGGTAAAATACTTTCTCTCTAGAGATCAGTATGGCAGAGATAACATGCTAACATTTAGTGTTTAAATTAAGACCTTGTCAATTAAATAGTTGACTATTTGACAATAAGGCTTAATATTGTAAAAATGTGAGACATTTTAAGACTTTTAACTGCAAGAAAACAGACAATGCTTCAGCAAAGTTGCTTCACAAAGTTTAACCCTTAAATGCATGAATGTTTCGTCATTCATTACGTTTCATTCTTTAGCAACCCGGACCACTTTATCTAAGACAGATGGATCTCTAACTTCTCCAGTAGTGTTAAACTCTCTTGATATTTTTTTATGTTAATCCAAAACCACTCACTGCTCTTGACTGAATTACCTTGTAGTTTTAACAAGACTTCATCTATATTTATAAATTAAGGATGCAATTACATTTTACATTTGATTATTCTGTGTCTGTACTTAAAAAGTTGTAAAAGCGTAAACATTGTTTAATTTGTATCTTTGTTTTATTTATTTGTGCTATTTCAAACCAGGCCCTTTGGTATAACCTGCACCGGGGCCCTGAAAAACCTCAGATATGGCTGAAAACAAATATTATTTTGTTATATTGTTTATAGTGAATAGACTGAGGAATATAAAGAATGCTGATTTCTGACTTTAAGAAATGAACGAGGGGGAGGGTTGTCAATGATGCTAAAGTCCCGAGGTATGCATTTAAGAGATGAAAAAAAACATTGAAAATGTTTCACTGACTATATATAGTAAAAAAAAAATACAAATACAATATTTCACAATTAATATTTTCTGCTGTCATGGGGTAGTCTGGCGACATGACTAAGAAATTTGATCCTGACTTAGAACCTTTTGGTTTTCTAAATAAAAAGTCCTAAAATGTACACAAATAAAATAATAATAATAATAAAAAACATCTCATGAGGTGAATAAGCTGTCACAGAATAAGAATATGTGAATTATTCATTTTTGACAAAACTTTTAGATAGAACTTATAATTCCAAGGTAGCGATTTATGGGAATATCTACAAAATCAGATCTTTTATTTTTAACTGTCAAAGATCACTGATAACCAATAATCATCATGAGCATTAAACATCACAAACTTTCTTTCAGAAACCAGGAAGTTACATGTTATATACAATCATAACACTAATATGGTTCCAGTGACAAAACAGATTTATGATTTATATATCCTCTTTTAAATAACTTTTTAAAACTTGATCCTTTTAATTCCCCATTAAATCATAATTTCATTCAAAGGCTATGACTGGAACCAAAAGTATCAACACATTTAATACTTGTTTAAACATAAGCTAAAAACTTGTACTTCAGAAGATAGTAGTAAAACTATTACCTGCTATTTTACTGGAAAAGATAGTTGGTGAAGTATAGGTCGTTGTTGAATGTGATGTTTGACAAGGGTATGAAGTCTTTTGAATTATTCCACGTTCCTCACAGACAGCTGTCATGCAGCTGCCAAGCCCATCTGTAGTATTATATATTGTGTCTCCATGCATATATTTGTTCCCTTTGAATGTGCAGGTGCAAGCTGCAAATTTGGAAATAAAGACGTTTACTTAATAAAGTGCCAATGAAGGAAAGATGAAGTTCTGATATAGATGAATAAATATTTAAAATGTGTTCCTACCGGTTGCATTGTATTTGCAGTCGATCTCCATGGACTTGCAATAGCTTTAAGACAAACATTTAAAAAATTAAAACTACATTTTATGATGGTAGACTGTATTTGTTTACATGAAACGATAGCATACCATATTTGACAGTTCTCTTTTGAAGGAACTATCTCTTGATCGTTGTAATGTTTCCCCTCTTTGTCATAACAGCCACACTGCTCTTTTTTAACACATTTCATTGTATCCTCATCAAAGTAAGGATGTCCAGGGGGACATTTGGGGTAACAACCTTGTAAAATGTAAATAAAATACAAAATTCAGAATTAAGTATGTGACATCCATGTGACATAGATTGCATCTCAAGATTCGAAATATCTGAAATGGTTAGTTCACCCCCCAAAAAAAATAAAATAAATAAATTCCGTTGTGTCGTTCTAAACCAGTTAGAGCTCTGTTCGTCTTTGGAACACAAATGTAAATATTTTTTGATGCATTCTGAAAGCTCTCTAACCATGCATTCTAAAGCTCTTTGTGATTTGATTTGAACAGTAATAACCGTGCCTGTGTGGTGTGCCTGACACAGAACAGCATACTTGCTTTGCGGTTACGTGGATACTCTCCAAAATGGCGCAAAGTTAAGCGGACAAATTTTTGGATAAAGTCTTTTTTCTTTCTTTTTTGTAGTTTTGTAAAATTACGGTCGAAACCCTATTGTCATATGGCTTTTTTTTACCGATCTCCTTGCTATGTTTCTGGACGTTGATAATCTTGCTGTCTAATGGAGGGTCAGTACGGTGGCTGAGACAGCTCAACACGATGCAACTTACGAAAACACATGCAAATAGAAAAAACATCAGCAAATGAAGAAAAAATCTTCATCAGTTTGACAGCACAAGTGTTGGAAATCATCACAACACATGCATACAACGAAATGGGCTGTAGAGGTGTCTCGGCCACCGTAGGTCAGAGAGCTGTCAGAATGCATCAAAAATATGTTAATTTGTGTTTCAAAGATGAACGGAAGTCTTACGGGTTTGGAACAACATGAGGGTAAGTAATTAATGACAAAAATGTTGGGGTGGACCAACCATTTAAGGTTATTTTGCCAAATAAAAGACTATAACTTAATTCTGCCAATAATTATAATCCATAAATGCAATAAAAAGCATCAATTATCGATTTCCATAAATTTTCCATGAAGTTGTATTGAGGGTAAATGTCAACACACAATGCAAATGTTGTAAGTTTTTCTTTAATTATAGAACCATCTGGAAACATAAAATGATCAAATTTGATATGTTTACTCATAGTGTTCTGTTGTCTATGTGAACCAAGTCCAGACAAAGCACTCGTGAAATAAAAGGCAGGGTTTTTTTTTTCTTTTTTTACCTTCAAGTGTTAGTATCTGACTTGAGCACTGCCCAGTTGGATTTCTGCAGGTCTGCAGACAAGGAGCTCCGCAAGGTTTGTACTGCCAATCACACTTCCCTGGAGCATTGTAATAATCACAGAACAATGCTGTAAGAGAGAAAAAAAGTTTTTACTTAATGTATTTTTTTCTTCTCCTATGGCCTCTTTCAGTGATTTGAATTAAACTCAGAAAATTAGCAGTCTCTCACGGCATATTTTAGGTGTTCTCCAGGCAACACAGGCTCCAGCCTCATTGCAGGCCTGTGCATAGGCTGCTATAGCAGTGCACAAACACTCACGATCCCCACCGCTATCACAAGCACACGAGTCTCTCACACAAGCATCATAAAAATGATTGGGATCCACCTTAATAAGAAAAATGCAATTCGATTATACATACACGAACAACAGGATAATGTGAAACCTCACCATGCTGCATGTTGACTTACTTGATAATGGCATGTTGCAAAAACTCCACTCTTAATGATACTACATTCTTTCTGAGCCCATGATTGCCTGTAAGGATTATTTGAGCAGGGATTTCTAATTTCCATAGTAACAGGACAGCTATCAGACTCTTTCCAATCGTTTCCAAAGTCCAAGGGTTTAATAACCACCTCCTGACTTCTCAACATGAAGTCGTTGTTTGCGTTCCCATCAAAGTTCCCGCAAAGACCACAAATAGCACCCTGTACCAGAACAAGATGCATGTTAACTAACATATCAAACTAAAAAAATTCGACAACTCGGTTTAATCAATAAACTGTAGTCTCTGAGGCAGTTATTCAGTAATACATCACTATAATTGTATTTCTCACCTTAAAGTTTGGACTGAGTTTGATTAACACATTTGCCCTCTGGTCCCACATGACAATTAGTCCATTATTTGCCTCAATGACCATGTAAATTCCTCTTATCAAAATTTGGTAAGGAATGTCCACTCCCTCATCTCTGTGAAAAATCTGATAACCTCCATCTGTCAATTTGAGCTCCTTGTTCTAAAAGAAGAACATACATTTATTGATCAAGCACCTGTGATATATATATATATATACACCTGTTTAGCAATAAAAGCACTCTCACCCCAAGGAAGAGTCTGACAGCCTTAGAGCAAGTGGCGCCAGTAGATCCACATGGTATGTTTTCAGTGAGAACTCGCAAAGTACCATTGGCATTGGCATGTCCGCAATAATCCTGTATAAATCACACAGATTTGTCTTTGCATTTATATCAAACCTTTTCTTATCTTTTGCCTTACTTTTATTTTTATTGATAGCATTGAGAAGTTCTAAAAAAAATGTCTCTAGACTAAGCTTTAATCTCTATAGCAGCACCCACAATTCAGTTAAATCTAGGTTATTATTATTATTATTATATTTTAATAATATAATCATAAAGATTTGTAAGCAAAATTGTAATGAAGCAAATTAAATCAAATTGTATTGTAGAGATTTATTCTGTACTTACTGTGATTAAAGTGTATTCACATTCTCCATCGAAAGTGTATCTCTTTCCATCAAATGTAATGTAATGGCCATCTCCATGAACTAAGCAGGTTCCATGGCACGGGTTTGTGGTACATTCCCATTTCCTGTCCTTACAAGTACTGCATACACAAGGTTTATAAATATGCATACTCTATGTGTTATACAAATAGGTTGTTTTGTATGAATTTGTGCGACCCAGCTCATCATTTCTGATCATAAAATAATGGTTTGTTAGTAAAATGTTCCCATGAAGGTCCACCTCTAAACGTAACCCTCAGGTGTTCATGAACAGATCGTACAATAGACTTGAAAAAAATAAAATCTTGAAAAAAATAAACCTCTTAAGAAAAGAGCATTTAGAAAATATATTTTAAAATGCCATTTCATACCACAGGATGCTATCAAACACAGTACTTAATTTGAGATGTGGTAGAGCAAATAATGGTTCAGAAAAAAAAACAACTGACAATTCCTCTGTTTTAGCAAAAATAGATTAATAGATTAAATGTGATTTTACCAGCTATTGCAGTCCACTTTGATTGTATCTCCAGGTTGGTGTAAAATGCCATTGTGAATGCAAGGACAAAGATCTTCTTTGATGCAGCCACCCATACCATCTGATACCAGTCCAGACGGACACATACAGCCCGAGATGCACTCACTGCTAATCTGTTTTGAAAAAGTAACATGATTTTAAAATGATAATATATCTTGTGCAACTTTTTTCTGACTATTTGTCTTAGGATAGGGTTTAGAAACAAACTTAAAACACTCACACAAGCCATATCTAAAGTGTTGCAGCTCTTTTGGCACTCTGATCCTGTAGATTCAGGAGCAGCACTAGTGCAGTCAAAGAACACCATAGGATGGGGACAAGCTGGTGGCATAGATAGACATTTAATAGTGATATCAAGAAAAGCAAAGGAACTGATTGAACTGGATGCAATATTCCTCACATAAAGCCATAAACGGTTCATGAATATAGCACTGAAATCGTACAGTCTATTTTAAATGGTTACTATCACATTCCAATGCATGGAAGACAGCCGACTGGAAATTATGTTATGTAACACCTTTTATGTTTTACGAGGACATCATACAGGTATGAAGAAATTCAGGGTGAGCAGATGATGCCAATTTTATTATTTTGGGTTTTATTTAAAACCCCAGTATCAGTTATTTTGGGCCTGCTCCAATCAGTGTTTATGCTTAAATATGTTTATGCTTAATAGAAAGCAATAGTTCCACACTGTGTCCCCGGGGGACACTCCAAATTCATTGGACCACGCAGCCCATGACTTCATTAGAAGGGTGCCAGAGAGTATAAGAGGGTGCCAGTGATGCACCTCATCAGCTTTATTGTCTTCATGAACAGTTTGTTATGTAAATATATATATATATATATATATATATATATATATATATATATATATATATATATATATATATATATATATATATATATATATATACAGTACAGACACACCTTCTCATTCAAAGAGTTTTCTTTATTTTCATAACTATTTTCAGTCACACTGAAGGCATCAAGGGCTATATATATTTTTTTTGCTGGCATCATCCAGTCATGAAAGTGAGGAAGTTTATGTGAATGGTGAGGACGAAGAGAGTGTGAGTACTGAGTTCTGCCAGCCCCGCAAATGGGGAAATGTTGGAAGTAATGGCTCACACTGCAAAGAGGCTTGATTTGGTCTGGGAGCGAGAAAAGCAGAAAGCTGCGCGCAACAGCCTGGACAAGTGTCATTTGTCCAGCCATTATTCTTCCCTCAAGAGCCTTCACTTTCTCCCTGATCTCCATGCTGAGCTTGAGAGATTGTGGGTGAATCCATATTCAGCTCTGCGCAATGTGCTGCTTTCAGGAGATGCATTCTCCTCCAAACCAGATCCTCTCCTCAAGCCTCACCCATTTCAATCTGAGGATCGGAAACAGGACCAGAAGCTTAATTTTGCAACTCGTTCTGCTCTCCCTTCCCGTAGTTGAGCACAGAGGAAGTGCAATGCTAAGAAGAGGATGGGAGACCTCAGAGAGGTGATTGACAGAATATATTGTGACCATCCATCTGAGATGTCGCTCCTGAGTTTGCCATTATTTGGTGCTCTCTCACCAGGTGGCCAGGCTTGCACTGAGGCATGGCATAGTGGGTATTTTGTTCCCCAAAGTGTCCCCTACTGGACACAGTGTGCAGTTCCCTTGATGGGGAATGTCTCAGGTTACGCATGTAACCATGATTCCCCAAGAGGGAACGAGACACTGCATACCCTTCAGACATCTTCAGACAAAGATGTTGGTGACATGCATTACAGGTGTCCTCTTATACTCCAGGGCACCCTGTTAATGAAGTCACGGGCCAGTGAATTCGGTAGTGTTTTCACACATGCTTCAGACAACTGCTCATGCTGATGGCATTCCCCAAAGTACCCCCTCTCCGGGAACTATGGTTACATGTGTAACTCAAGATGTTTTTAATAAGTACACTTATTTGTGGGAGTACTCACATTGTTGCCTAGTTCTCTTTCCAATGCAACTGAGTTTCCCGTCCTTGCAAGTGCTGAAACAGAAATCATAAAATAAAAATCAAACAAATGTTCAGGTTTTATGTAGGTAAATGTAAGTCTTTTTAAGACCACATAAATAAAGGAAGGAATACATTGAATGAAATACAATACATCAGTATGGTCTCTAAATGCAAACACTTTATAGTTTGAAAATATAACTTCCAACAGATCTCCATTAGCAAATAATTTATACTGTTCTGATCTCACTGCAATAAAAGTGAGATCAACTTGTTTTCCAAATGTCTTCATAAATGTTTTTTTTTAAATCAAGATACATTTACTTGATAAGCAAAATGACATCAGAAAAGAAGACTTGTTTTTTTGAGAAACTAATCAAAATTATTATATTTACTTAAAATTTCACCAAGCTGATTAAAAGCTGACTAAAATCTCCCACAGATCATGTTTTCATGCAATTGTATGATTGGCCGAATACCTCAAGCATGTGACAGAAATGTTACTTTGAAATTTGCCATGATGACAAACAGAAAGCTACATAGTTTTAAAGTCACTTTTGTGTGAGCTGTGCTTCATACTGGCTACACTGTATGACAACAGACAATAAACTTTTTTTGTCAACGGTTAAGTTTAATTTTGGCTAATGTGACCACACGTTGATACATTTAAATTCTCATTATTTTAAAGTTATTAGTGTCAGAGCCCTACTAAAAGAGATTGGGACTCATACCACGTGGTGCCATCCCTGTTGATAACTTCTCCTGGGAGAATCACTGTGCCTTTGCTGTAGCAGAAACAACTAGATAAAGGGACACATTTTGCTTCTTCATCAAGGAACGTTCCCTCTGCACAGATACACCCATCTACAGGCTCAAATGTGACATCACAAGTGAAGTCTGGGTCACTGTTGCAACGGCAGGAACGACTGTTGTTTTGAACATTGTAAGAATAAACCATATTGTCGGGACAGCTGGCTGAAAATTTGCCTGCGAACAACAAAACATTTATTTATTTTATTTGAACAACCACCAAAACATGTTGTATCTACATGTCCAGTACAGTCAACAATCATCTCTTTAATTGTCTTATGTTTAATGCTTTTTAAACGGTTATTTCCCCCAAAATGAAAATTATGCTGCGTTTTGCTCAACCCAGAGGCATCCTAGCCATAGCTATGACTTTTTTCTTTCAGACGAATCCATTCAGAGTTATATTACAAATTGTCTTTTGATTTTTCATACTCTATCATTGCAGTCAGCAGGTGTTGCATTGTTTCAGTCCGAAAGACGTGAAATAAAAGTGCCCTCCATTAAAAAAAAATGTCTCACATGGCTCCAGAGGGTGGACAAAGTCCTCCTGTAGTGACTCGATTTGTTTTTTTAAGAAAGGTATCAATACTCAAAATATAATATTTACTTTAATTTAGCTTGCACTCACTGTTATAAACGGAAGCAATTCTGCGCAGATGACATAGAAGTCAGAGTTTCGTATACGCCGCTAAGAAGTGATGCAGATGGAAACTCAGAGGAGAGATCAAAACGAAACAACGGTCACTAATTAGAAGTACAAAAACTATGATTTGTAAAGTAAGGAAACTTTGCTTCTTTTGAGCCTGTAAAGAAATGTTGGTTTTCATTCGCATGCACAACACTAACCTCCATACATCATGATCACGGAACTGCTTCTATGTACAACCATTGGTGCGACATGCTATATTAAAGTGATTATTTCATTTTGAATATGGATATTTTTCTTACAAAAACACATCGAGTGGCAACAGGAGGCCTTTGTTCACCCCCCGGAGGCATGTGAGACACTTATTTTTATGGAAAGGTGCTTTATATTTAACTTCTTTTGGACTGAAGCAATGCAACACCCACTGACTGCAATGATAGAGCTTGAAAGATATTGTATAACTCCGACTGGATTTGTCTGAAAGAAGAAAGTTATACACACCTAGGATGCCTCAGGGGCAGTGTTGGGGTTAGTTACTCAAAAAAGTAATATATTACATATTACATATTACTCTCAAAAATAGTAATGCCTTACTTTACTTTATTACTCCCTGGAGAAAGTAACTAGTTATATTACTAGTTATATTACTAGTTACATCTTTTTTTCTTAATTACTCTATGATTGCCTGAGATGCATCAGATGGAGGGAGAACATGCAAAGGAGGAGTGTTCTTTAGGGTCTTTATCAGTGGAGGCTCCTGCCAATTCTCTCAGGGGGGACAAATGTTTGCTCTATTAATGAGGATAGGTCACCCATTCAATTGATAAATTAACGGGTAGTTAAAGATGTAAAGGGAACCGAACTACTATAGTATTAATTAAAAATAAACTGACATTAGGAATCAATCTCTTGCACTCCTTATTTTTCTATATCCGTGTTAACACTATTCAGCAGCATATGAAGACTAACACCAGGATGTGGTTTTTCCAAAAAATACTTTTTACTTTTCGATTTCAGTTTAATAAGAAATAATTGAAGTCACATAAATCACTGTTTACACAACTCACTTATATTACTGCTCGTCAGTACACCTGTTCTCTAATCAGCGGTTAATTCCATCAGGTGCGTGATTTCACATAGAGCAGCTGTTACTACACAGAGCCGTTATTAACTGAGAAGATGCGCAAATCCAGTTCATTTTCAGCGTTTATTGGCACGGTTGTATGAACATATGGTTCACGCACCTGATGGAATAAACCGCTGATTAGAGAACCGGCTTTACTGAGATGCGCATTAACGAGCGGCCGATCGTGATCGGAGCACTCCTACAAAATAATTACTGAATCTCCACCCGTCGAAACTAGCTTTCTGTTGCTGGGAACCTTCCTCTGAAAAAGAGCTTGCCATTGTTGACGCTTCCATTTTTCCCCATCTGTCTGAGCGTGCCGCTCTGCTGCCGGCTGTCGACCAATCAGTGATGGTAAATGATACCTCGTGCCAAACCCAGACCAATCACTGTTCCATTCACGCCCTCCTTCCCTTCCCTTCTGTTCTCTGTGTTGTGTGCCTTGTGTGTGATGAAGGTGCTACTGGCAAATGTAACGCAAGTAACTAGCTTGGGAAAACTGTAATAATATTACCATTTTCAGACGAGTAATGCCTTACACTACTAGTTACTGAAAAAAGTAATATTATTACAGTAACGCGTTACTTTGTAACGCGTTACACCCAACACTGCTCAGGGGTGAGTAAAACGCAGCCTAATAATTCAAATTTTGGATGGACTAACCCTTTAAAGGTTTGAATGAATCACTTACTGCATGCAATGTTTCTCCAGTGAGGCAGATTAATCCCTTTTGCAGCACAGTTGTGTACGTATGAAGACAAAACAGCACACATGCAGTCTTCACTTTTCTCACAATTACAGGCATCATACATGCAGATCTGTTGGGTTAAAAAGTGTTGGCCCAATCTCAAAAGAAACGTATCTTTAGATTTGTCAGCAGGACTCTTAAACTCACCATTTCATAGATATCAGGGCTGATCTCTTTGTGGCATGGAGCAAACACCCCATCAGGGTCTGACAGCAGAGAACACCATTTCTTAGCATATCTCTCTGCAATAAAGAAGAGTAAAGAGCTATTACATGACAGCACAAGAACCATTATCTCATTATCGCCATTATCTCATTTATCGCCAGTGCAAAATAGAGAATTGAGATATACCGTTATCTAAGCTGAGACTGCAGGGATCCTCAAAGCTGTTTTTAACATCAGGGCAGTTGGCTTGTGCTTTCCAGCCATTGGCAAAGTCTACTGCTGTAGCTTCAGGAGATCCACTAATAGTTATGAAGTCATCTGCTTGAATACTGTTGAAGTTCCCACACAAACCTAGCAAAAAAATTGACATCATTTGTTTTTACACTTTGCAAAAAGTAATTTAACCTTCATCAAAAATAGAATCAAAAATCGAAAACTAGAATCGATTTTACATTTTGAAAGCATAGAAAGTCAGTTGCAAAAGTAATGGCCATATGTAGCTGCTGCACATTACCATTAACTTATTCCATCGAATGAAGAAGCAGCGCTGGTAGTTTTATAGGTATATAGGAATTGTAAGATAAAAGTGTTAATATACAAATTGTCTTACCAGTTGTTTTCTGCTTGTAAGTCACATCAACTTTTATGTAAACCTGCATTACTGGTATGAGCTGGATCTCCAGCTCAAGTCCAAAAGATGTCTGGACGATGATGAAAAATGTGGTGGGTTTGAAAATCATTGCATCAGCTACAGAAAAAAAAAAATAGTTAATTGTGTGCTGTTTAGTTATTTCATAATATTTCTCTTAAGAACAATGTGTTATACAATGATATATAACAAGAAAATTCAACTGAATTGCCAGCCTACCAATGGAAAGAGGGAGCTGTGAATACGTTTTATTAACAAACACTTTTCCATCAGACTGGATCCTGAACACCTAAAATTCACAACATTAATTTGCAAGAGATGCAAAGAGATTTACTGAGAATTAAAAAAAACATTATCTGTACTGATATTAATTTAATTTTGAATTTGTGATAACTTACTGTGTTCCTCTTTGATAAAAAAATTGTTACTGCCTTCAGACATGTTTCAGTGACAGTAAAACCGCATTTCATCAGATCCCCCAAAACTGTAAACTCATTGTCTCTGGTCTGTTGAAATACAGATATGACACCAGCATATAATGATGTGACATTTTGCTAGAAATAAATATTTGGTTTGATTTCATGGGAATTTCTAAGGAATTTCTTAATAATAACAAAATAGCATTTTAAGCATCACAAGCTTTGCAGCACTGTGCTTAAAATAATTAAATACATTGCAGTGTACTGTGAAACTAGAGTTGCACTGCATCTTTAGTATGCTTTGGATGGATAACTGAGAGTTATCTCTAAATTAATCTGGATAGTAGACTATGGACTGAAGTACGTTATACTGTCAGAAAAGACTGACCTTAGAAAGAACGTAAGTACAGTCTCCATGAAAACTGTATGTCCTCCCATCGTAAGTGGTAATATGGGAACCACCTTCGACAGAGCAAGTCCCTGGGCAATCTCTGTCTTCACAGCTCCATAGATTATCGACACAAGTGCTTCATGGTGAATAAAGTTTAAATACAGTGTTAAGTTTCTTTGTCCGAAAAAGAAAAACTTTTTCCACTATAAGAGGAAGCAGTACCATTTCAGAGGAAAACAATCGGAAGCTAATGAAGAAGTACAAATTACCTTGAAAAAATAATGCAACATATACAAAAAAAATAAATATATAATCACCATTCTTTACAGTTACTTCTGTAGGTCTGTCCAGGTTCATATATTTTTCCATTGTGGATGCAGGGACACTGATTCTTGGTAATACAACCTCTATCACTGAGGTCATCAAACAGGTATCCTATAAGACAGTATATTATAGCCATTTGTGTAATGCCATTTGCATCAAGAAAAAATTAACTCTTTAGCCCATTAGAAGATTATACCTTCAGGACAGAAACACCCATCGATGCATTGGTCCTTACAAATATGACTTCTATCAGGGTTTGTACAGGTGTTGATACAAGGGTTTCCACATTCTTGATACACCATATTGTGGTAAGGACAAGATTGGTCTAAAAATGTATACATTATGTTAAAGCCATTCAGACTTAAACTTCAAACAGATTTGGAACAGGCTTTTGAAAAGTTTAAACTCACCACAGAACTGCTCCTTTATCCATGGACCAGGCTTTCCACCTGCCTGGATGCACTGGCGAGAGTATTCTGAGATGGTTCTGCAAACACAAAAGGATCTGGTCTTGTTGGTGCAGAAGCACATGTCCAATTCACAGGCTTTGATGAAGGCGTCTAGGGGTACGATGTCCTTACAACTGCTGAAAGATGGGCCTGAAAGCAGCTGCTCACAAACTGGTGTCTAGAAAAAGCATGAAGACATGATGGAAAGTACATAATGAACATAATGGGCTCAGGCAAAGACAGGGAATCAGAAAAAGTGGTGGTAAATTTCTAGAGATTAATGAAGGTGGTTAAAAAAGAAATCGCCACTGCACAGAACTGTACAAGCCACAACACAGAAATCAGGTAAAAATCCCCTGCCTTCCACTGGAGGAGAAAAACAAATCATAGAGCTTTAGAGTCGGTGCGTAAAATGATCACATTGTTTTTATTTTATTAAATTCCATTTATAAAGTAGATGTAAATTTGACTTTGGAGGAAGAGGAGGATAAGTAAGAGAGAATGAGAGGCTGTCTCTCTTTACTTGTTGGCCGGCCAAGAAATACTTGAAAAAATGTCATATGAGAAATTACTTTTCCCTATCTGTCGGTCACTACAAGTTATGTCGAACGACATGTGGGGGGGGGGGTGGTCTCACTTGGGAGGCCAATCATCTCTGAGTTTAAGAGAAAACACCAATGAATATTGGCTAGTGTATTTAACATACCTGAGCCACTCCGCACATGCCCAAGGTTCCCACCACTCCCTTCCGAGACCAGGTGGTGAACCTGCAAGCGCTGCCCCTGGAGGAGGCAGATCCAGCCTTGGCATTGCTGTGTCCCGTAAGAGTGCTTTGCATATACGTGGACCGCACCCAGAGCTTCAGAAGCTCTGAGCAGCTCCTGGTCTGCTTTGGAGATCAGCAGAAGGGGAAGGCTGTCTCCAAGCAGAAGTTGGCCCACTGGATAGTTGATGCCATCGCCTTGGCGTACCATTCCCAAGGCGAGCTGTGTCCCCTGGGGGTGAGGGCCCACTCCACACAGAGTGTGGCCTCTTCCTATGCGCTGGCGCACGACGCCTCTCTGGCAGACATCGGTCGAGCTGCGAGCTGGGCAACACCTAATACCTTCGCAAGGTTTTACAGCCTTCATGTAGAGCCAGTTTCTTCCCGTGTGTTGGGTAACAGGTAATTGGCGGGAAGGGATGACTGGGTGTCACGCTTGCTGCGCCACTCCCCCTCTCCCAGTAGAGTTCCCCGGTTGGCGTACCCTGGTCGAGCATCCTCCAGCACCCTCGGCGGTCAGACTTGGCGGAGCAGTCTGTCGCCAGGCCCAGTACTGGTGTTAGCATGTCCGGAGCTCCGGTCAGCCCCTGTACTGGGCTTGGTGTCCATATGGCTTGATTCCCTTCAGGTAATCCCATATGTGTTTTCTTCCACGATAAGGTTTCCCTCTTGGCGAACCTGTGTCTTCCCTTGACAGACCCGCTCTGTCAGTCTCTTCTGGCAGCTGTTCCATCCCTACTCTAAAGTACGACCTGCATCAAGAGACCCATTCCATATGTAGTACTGCCCCCTAGGTCAGTCCATATCAATATCTCAACATGTCACCTCCCTACGGGTAGGATGTGGTCTCTGTAGTTACCTTTTCCTAAGGCTCGCTCCCCCATCATCTTGCCGAGCTTTAAGAACAAATAGGGAAGATTTGAAGCAATCTTTCTCCGAAGGTTGAAATCCCTTCCACTAAATTTGTGTCGGCAGAACAGCAGCATGGCCTTCTCCAGCTGCGATGTACTCACCCTTTGGCCCCTTCGGTACCAAGGTCAGTGTATTTGCGCTGGGGCTTTGGGAAGGTTATGACCTTAAGCGTAGCTTTTGTGGCACACCATGGCTTGTCGACAATTGCAGTGCCACAGGGTTGTGACGGTGTTCAGGTTGTGGCATTTTTCATAGTACCCCATATGCCATTCGACATAACTTGTAGTGACCGATCCACTAGCCAAGATTCAAGATTCAAAATTTTTATTCGTCACATACACAATTATATATAGCATATATAATCAGCAGTGAAATATGAGTCAGGTCCGCTCCATGGACAGTGCAATTATTAAAGAAAACAACACAGATGAAATATTAAGATACACAGGAATGTACAAGAGGCAAATGTGCAAACAGGTTGACACTGTCAGTGTGTCAATGTGAGGTAGTGAATGATGAAGATCTTACTGATAAAGTGAACATTAAGTGGAGAGGCTGGTTTTGAGTTTTGAGAGCCTGATGGCCTGGGGGAAGAAACTCCTCCTCTCTGTTTTTGCCATTAGGCTACGGAAGTGCTTACCAGATGGCAGCAAAGTGAAAAGATGGTTACTGGGGTGGGTGGAGTCTTTGATGATTTTTACAGCTTTGCTTTTGCAGCGTTTGAGGTAGATGTCCTGCAGAGAGGGGAAAGCAGGCCCAGAGATGCGCTCAGCTAAGCGCACAACTCTCTGCAAGGCTTTGCAGTCTTGACTGGAGTGGTTCCCATACCACACTGAGATACACTGAGTCAATACACTTTCTATAGCCCCTGAATAGAAAGTCTTCAGGATTGCTGATGAGACCCTGAATTTCCTCAGCTGTCGCAGATGGTACAGTCTTTGCCTGGCTTTATTAACCTGTGTTTGAATGTGAGTAGTCCAAGTCAGTTCCTCTGTGTTGATGTTTACACCAAGGTACTTGAAGCTGCTCACCCTCTCCACAGGGGTCCCGCTGATCATAAGAGGAGTATAGGGCTGCTGCTGTCTGTCCCTGAAGTCCACAATCAGCTCTTTAGTTTTGCTCACGTTCAGAAAGAGACAGCTGTCCTGGCACCATGATGTTAATTTCTCTTCCTCATCCAAGTATGCAGTCTCATTATTGTTGTGAATGAGGCCCAGAACCACAGTATCACCAACAAATTTGATTACAGATGTGGTGCTGTGCGAAGACACTCAGTAATGTGTGTAGCGAGAGTAGAGCAGGGGACTCAGGATACAGCCCTGTGGGGCTCCTACATTCAGGGTGATGTAGCTGGAGGTGAACTGGCCTAGTTTCACCACTTGAGGTCTGCCAGTGAGGAAATCAAGAATCCAGTTACAGAATGAAGAATTCAGGCCCAGGTCTATGAGTTTAGAAGCTAGCTTTATGGGGACTATAGTATTAAAAGCTGAGCTATAGTTGATAAATAGTAGCCTTACATAGTTCCTGTTATTGCTGTCAATGTTTGACATGCCAGGATGTGCAGGATGTGAGACATGGCATCATCAGTGGATCTGTTTGGGCGATTGCAAACTGAAGAGGGTGTAAAGTATCCGGGATGGAGGAGCAGATGACGTTTTTAACCAGTCCCTCAAAGACCTTCATGACTATTGATGTGAGGGCAACTGGACGATAGTCATTCAGACAAGAGGGTTTATTGTTATTAGGCACAGGGATGATGAATTTTTTTTTAAATGAAGTGGGAACCACCGATGTAGCAAGAGACTCATTAAAAATGAAGGTAAACAAACCAGCGAGCTGATCAGCGCAGGACCGCAGAACATGGCCAGAAATCCCATCAGCCAATTTTCATTGCCGTTTTCTCTTAAACTCAGAGATGATTGGCCTCCCAAGTGAGACCCCCCCCCAATAAGTCGTTCGACATAACGTCTCTGTTCCCTCCATCAGGGAACGAGGGTTACGTACGTAACTGAGACGTTCTCATTTCTCATAGGTAAACATGCGGAACATAAAACTGCTTCACATTAGCAGGTAAACAATGATTTTAAGTTTGTGTGATACAGTACTCATTTTGGAACATTATTGTTATGCATGTTTGTAAGTCCATAAGTTCTGAACCAAGGGAAAAATTGTAATTCTCCTCAGTAATTTTCTGCCTTGATCTGGAAATCATTTGAGCTGGTATAGACAAGATTTGTTGGAAAAGTAGGGAAAAAAATGTGGACATTATGGCCAGTGTTTTAATAAAATGAAAGAAATCTAAATTTTGCTACTGGATCAAATTAATAAAAATTATGACCAGAATAAAAGTGATATTTTTTAGCTGATGGTGATGGTGCTAGAGTCACAGAATCAGTGTGCCAAATTTCATTACTTTCCTATCTATGTCCTATCTAATATGGCTGCCATTTGGTAAGAAAAAACAAAAACAAAGACAAGAATTAAACAAAAAAATTAATGAAATATAGCATAGGATATCAAATAGTGAAGATTGATAGAGAACCTACCATTTCGTTGCATGGTTTTGTTGAACTCATCTGTTCAATACAACTCTCTGTTGAGCTATCCGGTTTGATGTAGCCATAGTCATATGGGGATCTGTCAGCATCTTAATTAAAGATGAGTTTTATATAATTATACATATAAAACATGTTTCAGATTCGTTGTTTTATAAAAATCATATTAGCACTGAGAGATCAGCAGATATCAGGTTAATTTACACATTTCACTCATTTTCTCCAGTAATTTAACTTATTTTCATGTTGTTTGTTTTTGTATTTTTGTGACCCTGGACCACAAAATCTTAAGTGTCAGTTGTTCAAAACTGAGATTTATACATCATCAGAAAGTTTTCCACTCATGTATGATTTATTAGGATCGGACAATATTTGACAGAGATACAACAATTTGAAAATCTGGAATCTGAGGATGCAAAAAAATAAATAAAAATACTGAGAAAATCGCCTTTAAAGTTGTCCAAATGAATTTTTAGTAATGCAAGTTTATGGTAGGAAATGTACAAAATATCTTCATGGAACATGATCTTTACTTAAAACCCTAATGATTTTTGGCATAAAAGAAAAATCTATAATTTTGACCCATACAATGTGTTTTTGGCTATTGCTACAAATATACCCCAACTTAAGACTGGTTTTGTGCTCCAGGGTCACATATATGGATACACCTCAGATATCTGTATTATACGTAACTAAAAAAGGAGGTGTAAATAAAGGTGCTTTAAAAGGTTCTTTAAGTGATTCCATAGAATACTTTTTTTTTTGTCCACAAAGAACCATTCAGTCAAAAGTTCTTTAAAGAACTATCTCTTTCTTACCTTTTTATAATATGAAGAACCTTCTTTGCCAACAAATACTTTTTTGTGAGAATGTTAAAGGTTCTTGAACTATTTAGAAATAAAGGTTCTTCTATGGCATCACAAAACACCTTTATTTTTAAGTGTGTATATATTTATTGCATGTGTTATTTACCATCTTTGATGAACTCATTGTGTGACTGGATGCCACTGAAGTCTCCACAAAGACCGCAGATCTTATTTAGGTGCATCATGTCCAATTCAACCTAAAAGGAGCGATTACAGCTATTTTCTTGCAAAAACATCAGATATTTAGCATATTGATGTCACACTCACAGTGAAAGTGTCATCCTCATTCCATGTGGCCACCAGTCCGTGTTTAGCAGTGACTTTGACATAGAAGGAACTCTTATAGATAAGAATACCAGAGTGGCTAAATGGCAGATTCATCCTAACAGGAAACATAAATATATATATATTTAATCACAAACTTAAAAAAAAATGCTATAGCTCTGACCATCAGAAATACTTACTCTCTTCCGTCCACCTTGACAGAGTTTTTGGTGAGCTCCACAACAGTGCTGTTCAACTTCATTGTGATGTTAGTGATAATCGGTTGGTCATTTACTACTTGGCGTCTCAACTGAATGTTGAAGTCCTCGTAGCTGCTTCCACACATTGCACACATTATATAACTGCAAGTGGATGGTAGGTGGAACATTTCTCCATCAAATTTCTTGAAGTGGTAGTTACCCCATGTGCTACAGATTTGTTTGTTATGAGCACCTATAGGTGAGACAACAGGATTTGATATAAAATTACAAATGGCTAACAGACAATATATGACCATGGACCACAAAACCTGTCATAAGTGTCATGTATTCAAAAATAAAAGCTGAATAGTTAAGCTTTGCATTGATGTATGGTTTTGTTAGGATTGGACTATATTTGACTGAGATACAATTATTTGAAAATCAGAAATCCGAGGGTGCAAAAAAATTAAATTAAATAAAAAATAATAAAAATCAAAATACTAAGAAAATTGCCTTTAAAGTTGTCCAAATGAAGTTTCCTAGCAATGCATATTACAAATCAAAAATAAAGTTTTTATATATTTACAGAAGGAAATTTACAAAATATCTACATGGAACATGATCTTTAATTAATATCCTAATGATTTTTGGCATAAAAATCTATAATTTTTACCATAACAATGTATTGTTGGCTGTTGCTACAAATATACCCCAGCGCCTTAAGACTGCGTTTGTTGTCCAGCATCACTTACATGTTTTCTAAAATTATATATATATATATAATGTAATTATATATATATAATGACGTTTTATATATATATATATATTATATATATATATATATATAAATGTGAGTTGAATCTATATATATAAAGATTCAACTTAAATTTTTAGTAAAAGAAACATATACTTCATTAACTGAAATAATGTTAATATCCCATTTCACTAAAATTGTAAACCTTTGTAGTATAATGACAACCATTATAAAATCATAAGAGAAAACCACATGATGAATCAGCAAAGTATCTTTTCCACAAGCTGTGTCATGAACACACATATACAACACCTTCATGATGACACACATGACTCTAAAATACTGCATACAACTTTAATGTTACAGTAAAATGTAACATAAAATCCTAAAACTAAGAAGAAACAGCAATTATTTAAATTATGAAAATGCATGTAAAGCGTCACTTGGGGAATTCGGGGAATGTCATTTTTGACTTTTTCACTATGAATCTTGTTCCTTTTCACTTCCTAAAACTGTAAATTTAACAGTATTTTACTATAAAATTACATGCAATGTCCCGTAAGATCTATGACAGTTTTTTCATAAGGGAACTTGCCAGGTTTTACTTTACCATTTTTAGTATTTTACTCTCATTTTGAAATGACAATAATTTTTTACAGCATGAAAATATTCTGTTGTAAATAAAACAAAGGTTGTTAGAGGTTTTTTTCTGGGTTTTTAAGGTTGTTGTTAAGTTTAGGTATTGGGTAGGGTTATAATAAATACTAAGAAACTTAGAAATATATATGTTGACAATATGCACGCTACTAAGCAATAATAATTGGTCCACATACTGTTACCGCATTTTGTTTATTTTTTAACCCCAGGATAAATCAAATAATCAATAGAGTAATAATATAATGAATAACACTTATTGTGCTCACTTGGTGAATAATGTCAGGCTGACGTCATTGATCAATGTCAAACTGAGATTATCTAACACAATGCCTTCTTACTATTTAATGGCAATCCTATAATGCCTTTCTGAAGGATTGCTTAACCACGAACTGAATCTCAGGCTTATGGTCACAATAGAAGGCGTAAGACTGGAAAAGAAGGGCAGGGGACTTAAACAGATCCCATTCTGATCAAACAAACAAGTTCACATGACACAATCTCTATTTTCATTTACTTCACTTAACATATAACATGATATAAGAAAAAAAAAATTCTTTTTTACCTGTCTGTGTAGCATTTAATCCAAAGTATAGGAGTATCCAGTCAAGCATCCATATGACTATCCTGGTGCGTCTCCCCATGCTTGGCCTGTGGATTCGTGGATCCTCCAGGTGTTTGAGGATGGAAAGCGCTTGTGTTTTCCATTTTATACCACCCTCTTTTGTGTGAAGCATAGGAGGGGCTGAACAAGGATATGAGTCAAAATGTCTCTAACCCTCTCGATGTATGAAATCTATAACAATATGACATTTTAAAGAAAACACTCCAAGTTCTGCTTAAGTGCATATTTTAGCATAAAATGTTTCAAATTATATCAAAGTAATGACACTATATATATATATATATATATATATATATATATATATATATATATATATATATATATATATATATATTGGAGTAAATTTAAATTTACTTCAAAGTTTCACATTTAATTCAGTGTGTTACAATATGTACCTTTTCTATTTAATTTGTGAAATTTACTAGAGATTTCTGAGTGAAAATCGTTTCTTTCTGCACACATTTTAGATGATAGTAGAATGGTATTTTATTACTCTCTTAAGGGAAATGCCCAAATATCAAATGTGTAGTCAAAGTAGAGTGCAATATGACCAAATGGACATTTGTCTGATTATGGAATTTAATAATAGAAGATTCCACTTTAAGTCAAGTTCAAGTCAAGTTTTATGTATAAAGCACATTAAAAATTCAACCTTGGTTGGCTAAAGTGCAGTACAATAAAATAAGAAAAACAATCAAAACAAGACAAAAAACATACAAGTTATGGTACATTAAACGCATTAGAGAAAAAATGTGTTTTCAGCAAAGATTTGAATTCCTCTAGGGTTGCAGCTGATTTAACATGTAGTGGAAAAGGTCACCACAGCTTAGGGCCGATTACTGCAAAAACCCCATCACCTCTTCGTTTTAACCGAGATCGTGGAACAGCCAAGAGATGATGATCCCTTGATCTGAGTGATCTTGATGGATTATGAATGCTAATTAAATCGGAAAGGTATTTAGGGGGCTGGTTGTTAAGAGATTTTTAGACAATTATAACAACAGTTCTGTATCGGACTGGTAAACGATGCAGAGAACGTAGAATTTGGGGTGATGTGATCTTATTTTTCGGCTGCCAGTGAGCAGACGGGCAGCCACATTTTGGACCATCTGAAGATGAGAGATGGAAGTGAGAGGTAACCCAACATATAGTGAATTGCAATAGTCAAGTCGTGTTGAAATAAAAGCGTGAATAATTGTTTAAAAGCTATTCCTGTTTAAAAAAGGCTTCACTTTGGCTAACCGTCGTAAATGATAAAAGCTGGCTCTAGCTGTGGCGTTAAAAGTTTAACTTCAGAAGTGAGTTGTGGCGTGAGTGTCCCAAGGCCAGTATAGTGTCTGTCAAAAAGCTCATTTGGACCAAATTGGATGATTTGGGTTTTATCGTCATTAAGAAGCAGGAATTTGTTTGTGAGCCAAAGCTTGAGTTCGTGAAGACAGTCTTGTAGTCTTTTATATGTAGTGTTATCGTTATGTTTTATAGGTAGAGGTTTTATATGTAGAGTTGGGTATCATCCGCATAACAATGGTATGACACACCAAATCTACTCATAATTGTTCCCAAAGGAAGCATGTACAATGAAAATTAGAATTCACACAAAGTCTTAATGATTTAGGTTCTTTCAAAAAGATTCACAAGACAATCCTACATGAAAAATCTTCCAAATCTCACTGGTTTAGTAAACACACTCTCAGAAAAAAAGAAAAAAAAAAAAGGTAAAAAAGCTGTCACTTGGGCAGTAGCTTTTTAAAAGGTACACTTTTAGGTACTAATATGTACTTTTAAGGTACAAATGTAGACTGTTTAGGTACAAAGTTGTGCTTTTTGAAAAGGTACTGCCCCAGTGACAGCTTTTGTACTTTTTTTTTCTTTTTTAGAGTATGTTTTCCCATCAAAAATTCTGATTGCCAATAATGGTCCTTGTCTTTACACTTTTGCTTGTATTGTCTCATCCCTTCCTCATCAAAATAAACTTACATACAATAAAAACAGCAGTAGGAGGTGAATACAAATAAAAATGGCTAAAATTCTCATAAAACCCTCTATAATGTGCAGTGACATACATAATGCATGCATAAATAGTTTAATATATTTAAATTCTTTATTTACTCACACTCAAGTTGTTGCAAACCTGTATGGCTTTTTTCTTTTGTCAAACATCAAAGAATATGAAATTGGTGTGAAATTAATCTGTGTGACTTGAGTTATATATTTTTATTCTTTTGAAGGAACAAAATCACTTTGCATTAAGAACAGATTAAAATGAAGAGTGAAGGACAACCTGTCTGCCAGAATGCACTAAAAAATTGAATATAAAACTGTAAACTGGCTTACAGACATGCTTATCATTTCTGTTCAGTTCAGTTTCTTAAAAAAGGTCTTTATTTCACCCTTCCATATATGAAGTCCTTAAAAAGGTCTTAAATTGATGTGGGAAATTTTAAATTCACAGTCATGGCACTGCATGTTGTATGCACAAAAAAAAACAAACAAACTAAAAAAATTATTCCTCTGTATTTTTGTCATGTTTTGCAATACGAATATCTGAACTTCCTTAAAAAAAAAAGATTATTATTTGTGAAGCAATATTAATATATAGGTGAAGTCTTATTTTGAGTTTATGCTTAAAATAAGAGCAAATATCTGTCAGTGGAGTTTAGGGGCCTATATTTATTCTTTTTCCACTACATTGTGCTTAGTTTCTCTGAAAACAAGACCTCTCGAATTAAGCGATTTTGTCTTTCAGTTTTTCTTGATTTAGTCATCTTTAGAGATTTGCACAGGAAAACAAGATAAAAATACTGACGAAGATCAGCACTTAAATATTTCCATCGTATTCTAGTTAAGGTATTTCTTTTTTCTTTTTTTGTAATGTAGTTGGAAGTTGTATTTTCAAACTCTGAAGTGTTGCTAAACATAATTTTCTGCTCCCTATACATTTCCATTCAGAGAATATTGTGATGTACTGTGTTCCCTTCAGTTTGGTCCTTGCATTTTCTTTACTTGCTCTTAACACCCTAAATTTACTTTCATAAAACCTGCAAATGCTGTGTATTATTTGGCTGTCTAACATAAAATGTCAAGTGTCAATATAAAATGCTATGTTTAGACATTATTACAATCTGATCGAGCAGGCAGAAAAAAATATTACATCAGTGTGTGTGGATTTCACAAGACAGGAAATATATTTATAGTATTAATTAATGGAGTAAAATGGCAGCATAAACTATGACGAAATAATTTATGGGAGTGTTATTCAACGTTAGGGACGGGAGAGCTGGTCACTAGATAGAAAAATCAACACAGCAAAGCATTTCCTTAATGAACATTTTTCAAGTTATCGCAAATCTAGTTTTTGCTCTGTTGTTAATGGGTTATGGAGTGTAGATGGTTGTGAAACACACACACACGCATGGCAGACTACCGTATATAAATGTAACTATACAACTATATAAATGTAGAAATAGATTGGGTTTAAATATTGCTCTTTTATTGTTTTTCAAAAATGCTATTAAAGACATCACATTTACAATCAGATAACGATTTACAATAATACTGTAGTGCTACTATCTTGTCATTTTGCCATGTTAAAATGTAAAATAACGTATAACGTATGACGTATGGACGAACTCTAATATAAAATGACATTGATCTTATAATTAGAGATCAGATTACTAATGAAGTCACTGAAGTACTGGAAGGTTTCTGTCTTTAAATAGTTATTAAATGTGATAACAATGACATTTTAAATACATAAACGCAAAGAATAGCTTTTTTCTTGAAAATGTGTAAATTGAGGTCTGTTTCTATGTGCGTGTGTCGGAGAATGGGTGGACTCGGGTCTAGTATTGTAAATCTGACAATGAATTGTCTGGCATGTGCCCTAAAATATTTGCCAACGCAATTAGACGTCAGTATGTCAACATTTATGCAGCCTTTTCTTTAGCAAATATTTGGAAACTCCTAAATGAATCGCAAGAAACGAAACAAAAGGTTCTCACACAATGTTTTCATGAGTCCTGACTTCAAGCCAGTTCAGAAGTTGTGAGCTGTGCTATCAAGACGAGCCAGAAATAGACATTAGACAAGGAAGCGCATTATTCAACTTTTGACAGGAATGGAAACGAGGCTGAGCGACTAAAGTACAGTTGTTTAACAACATACCCACTGTTCAGCTGAAAAAGAAAAATGGTGTAAAAAGCAGCTACGGAAAATATTTCATGTAGGTTTTTTAATTAAAGGAGGCTCAAATGTGTGTTTTTTATGATTCATCAAATCCTGTTTGTCTATAATAGTCTTAAATCTATAATGAGTTATATTGGTATATGTATAGTAATATGTAATGAAAGACTTCACAGTGCACATAAATGAGTCAACACATGACTGAAGTTTATTTAGACTTTTATTAGTCTCTGTGTTTTGAACTCCAAGTAAAATCTTTACATGCAAACTTCCCACATACAGTAGACACTTCCCTGCTGTGCAAGTACATGCACTATATATATACTATATATATATATATATACAACGGCATCATTAATGAAAGAAGAACACATTTATACCAATAAACATTCACAAACTAAACTGGCAAATAAGGTGTTAAAGTGTCAGACTGGTGTGCTGTTTTGTTTGTTTTTTGCAAATGACAGATATCATAGATAGCTCAGCGTGTGAATAAACCGGCGTGAAAAAAATACAGCAAGATCACATTCATCATTTTGAAGATCTCTTCTGGACTACAAAATATTATAAGGGTCGTGTCATGCATTATTTTATATTATTATTATTATTCTGACATTAGTTCATTTATTATACGTAGTTGCAATCTATTTTTTGTTCAAAATGGTCTAAATGTATTACTATGTGAGTGTTTTCCACCAGTCTTGACCAAAATGCTCCCTTTTTGGGGACTTCAACCATAGCTATCATTCAAAATATATGTTCATTTCAACTTGTTGTTTCCAAGCAACAAACAATAAATGCTCTTTTTCAAGGATATTTTGTGTTCTTAAACTTAGTGTTTTTATAATACTAGTGTATGAAAATATCAAGGAGAATTGATTCCTCGTGGCGTGAACCGTTTAAAATTGTCAACAACGGGCGACCATACTTCTGGGGTTTTTCACCCTTCAGGGTTTTGAAAGCAGATAAGCAATGCATCTTTATTGCTTGAATGCACATAAATATATTTTTTTGTTTTTCAGCTTTGAAAAGTTTTTGTTTGAATATCCTTTCACGGTCATTGATGGCATTCTGTGTTATAGGACCAGGTACCACGTACAATATGAAATATATTGTCACCACAATTAAATCAGTTGTTTGTAACTTAAATATTTGCATGATGCCTTAAAGTATAAATCTGTAGGTCAACTGGGTCCTATTTCAGGTTTTCTGCATGTTTTATTAAGGTAAATTGCAAGCTAAATTTTATTTTGTATAAAGATATTTATTTGAGAAGCAAAATGATATAAGATATGGAGTCTTGTTTTCTGAGAAATTGATCAAAATGAAGTAAGTTTATTTTTAAAACGAGAACAGATATCAGCCAACAGGCTCAGGAAAATCAACTTAATTTAAAATGAAAACAAATATGTTGTTTAAACCAAAAACACATAATTTTGTTCAATTTCTCAAAAAAAAAAAAAAAAAGACTTAAAATGTTCAATTTGCATCTCTAGTAGATGTATCTTGATTTAAGGTATCTTTATTTAAGGATGTTTAGATGTTGTCAAAAAAAAAACAAGATATATTTTTTTTTATGCACGGAAAATGTAACATTTAATATCACAACTTTGATTTAAGACCTGTGAAAATGCTGCGTTAGAGCCGACCAGGATCAGTGTATTATCATCATTTGTGAAACTGAATTTGCTAAAATACTTCAAAGCTCCAAAACAAAACTCATGTTTGAGTTTCAACCCAGCTCAAATCACTCTTCAGTCTCTTTCAGCTCGAACTGAAGCGAAGTCATGTAAAGCGTCTCTGTTTTGAAGTTCTCAAAAAAACCCGGAAGTGTCATCGCCAAACGTTTGTTGGGGGGAGTGAATTATCATTTATTAAGGCAAATGAACTGTACCGACTATGATCAAAGACACTCTCATGCATAAGAGCTGGTTATAATGACAGCAAAGAATAGAAATGTGGAGGTCATTCCATTGTAACTGTGCTTTCCTTTCAGTGTTCACATGTGATTGGACTGCAGTACTTTTTCTTCTTACAGTAATCCTGGCTTGCGTCACAGCCATATGATGCATTGGACTATTTATAGTCTATCCTGTTTCATTTATCCATGACTGTGGTTGCCAATGGTCATCTCCACACAAGGCAATTGTATTGTCAACACATTATAGACCATAAATAGGATGCATGTTTGAAGAGTGTGCTTACATACAGTAATAGTGTTGTTGTAAACCAGACATACCAAGCAATGTGTTATAAAACTGTATTCATTAGATTAAAAGACCACCTAACCTAAGTCTAAAAGTATCATTGCAAAACAGATAATGGTGTGAAATGTTCTAGTCTGGACATTCTTTGGATTTAGTCTTATCTGTGCTGTGTAAACATCCCTACTTGTTGCTTCATATTTGTATGAAATAAATAGCCAGTTCTTTTGACCTAATATCAGGGTTATTACAGCTAACTAAAACTAAAAGCATAAAATAAACAAATAAATATGAAGTTGACTAGTTGAATAAAAAACTAGTATTTCAGCTAGTTATTTCTAATTCACTAAAATAAAAATAAATAAATAAATAAAAATAGAAACGTAAAAAAAAAAAATTATAGACATTTTTTATCATGACAAAAATGCAGCAAAATTCTACAATTTTAACTAAAATTAATGTAAAAACAGAAAATTTAAAAATAAAATCTAATTCACATATATTGACAAAAATATAAATAGTATATCAGTGAATCTTAAATAACACTGACTCATAAATAAGTTGCTAAATGTAATTAAGTAATGTACCTGACATTCTATATGGCCTGTAAACATTCTTAGACTGGTTAAAACTGCTTAAAATAGGGCTTATACTTTCTGTATCTGCCTCTTTTTTTTTCTTTTTCTTTTTTTAAGGAGAAGGACTTTCATAACACCTTTAAATGAGAGATTGCTAAGAGACGTGATATTAATGCATTCCCACAACAATTAAGATAAATATTTGGAGTTTCTACAGTTGTTCTTCAACTATAACTTAAAATCACAATGCTACTGTGGCCAGATTACAGAGCGTGACATATTTGTGCAGTTCTTTAACACTTCAGTGCTAACCTACAGACGTCTGTGTGGGTCACAGTGAACAGAAGAGCTCCAGACATCACGGTTTGTTTCATGAAAGCATATCACGTGTCAGCCAGACAAGAGCGAGATCGCTATAGCTCAGGATATGCAGTTAGTGGAGGGGAATGGAGTTGTAAAATGGGCCGAGTAGAACTTAAAGGCATGCAGAACGCTTTAAGAGCCTAATCACTGGAGACGTGATTCTCGTTGACCAGAGTATGCCAGCGCTCGATCTTCTTGTCTTTGTTCTTGAGGCATTCGTACCAGTGCTTCAGACGCTCACCTTTGGCAGTGATACCCAGCTGACAGCCTCCTGATTGAGAAATATTAGCTGTTTTAAAACATTTAATGTGTATGTGTACAATATACATTTAATATTTTACTCAAACATTTATTCTAAATAGAGGAATGAAATGAAAGCCAGTGATGAAAATATGTGACCCTGGACCACAAAACCAGTCATAAGGGTCCATTTTTCGAATAAATAATGAATAAATAAGCTTTTCATTAGTTATGATAGGACAATATTTGGCCTGAGATACAACTTTTTAAAAATCTGGAATCTGAGGGTGCAAATCTAAATACTGAGAAAATCATCTTTAAAGTTGTCCAAATGAAGTCCTTAGCAATGCATATTACTAATAAAAAATAGGTTTTAATATATTAACAGTAGGAAATTTACAAAATATTGTAATTAAACATGATCTCTACTTAATATCCTAATGATTTTTGGCATACAATTCAAATCAATAATTTTGACCCATACAGTGATTTTTGGCTTTTGCTACAAATAAACCCCAGCAACGTTTGTTTGTGCTCCAGGGTCACAATATAGCAATATGGTCAGTTTGAAGCATAATCTGGATTCATATTTACACCTAGTATCAACATCTTTTCAGGTTTTCAAAATCTGCTAAGGAGTTATAATGGAACAACTATTGTTTACAACAAGATCTACATTTGCATGGGTTTAAATAAAATCTAAGAGACTATAAAAACAACTTTAATGTAGCATTTTGTCTGTCAAAAAATAACATGCACAAAGCACGGTACTAGTGTTTACGAGGAGGCTGCATTTGTCCCATTCCTGGAAAACCTAAACTACCGGATGTTTTGACTACGTTATAGCTTTCCAGGAAATATAATGAAAAAATGGCGGCCTGAGAGCCTTTAACATGCTGTCTGTCAGAGACCATAACATACCTAATGCATCACAAAATCTGTTGTTCACGCACGGAAATTGACTTTTTATAAAATGTCTATTGCTAACTTCTCAGTTGTTTAAAAGTGTGAGAAAATGACCAAAGTTTGATCGAATTTTGTTTAATTTTCCAATGTTACACGATTTGTTTCATTTAATTAACCTTAAGCAGATTTTTACTAGAAATAAAGTGACTGTAGAGAGCTGCTGGGATGAAGCATTGTCGTAGAGTAAAACCCAGAATGAGCCTTTTAGCACTTCTGGTTCCATCGTCCTGAAGTCAGTGTTTTTTTTTATGAGTTTTTAATTAAACATGGATTCAGAAAAACAGGATAAAATGACACAATAAAAGTAAATACCTATATAGTCATTGCATTTGCCTATGTCATAGTCCCATACTGAGATGTCAAGAGTCTTTTTGGCCAGCTCTGCATGCTTAATTTCATAGCTGAATTCCTGCAAAACAACAGTTCAAATGGCAAAGCAAGGATAATCTAACAAATGTGGTAAAAAACAGAATAACAAGGCTTCAGTGTTGGACCAGATTATTTAAAAACACATTTAAATAAACGTCAGTATTGCATTGGTGTTGCACGATCATTTATAGCAGAATTCTTCTCGTTTTTTAATGAAAGAGCCATTTGAATTTGGGTTACTATTTTAAACATGAAGATAGACTGTATATCTGCTAGTGCTTTCAGTAGATTAATATATTTCATCATGATTAATCACACAATTTTGAAAGTGCAGAAAGTTTAAATCGCTGTATCATTATATTTAAGCCATAAAAGCCTGGTTATATAAAACATAAAACACATATGCACTTTTCTTTATATATGTATATGTCTGCATATTGACTATAAGGTTCAATAAATTAGTTAATAATAAAAATAATTTTTTTTTCGGACTATATTTTGTCAATTGAATTGCATGAATTGCTCATAACATTAAAAACTCTTGGCATTGGAAAATAAAAATGTGAATCTGATTCAAATGCTAGAAATAATGAAAATAAATCATGCTAAGATCTTAAAAAGTTCCAGAAGTTTCAGTCAAATTAGCCAAAGATGAATTATCACAATTAGAAGATCAGGCATGTGTCATATCATCTCAGATGTATTAAGTGAGCTGAGAACAGGATCCTGCTCTTCAACTTAATGGTTTAATAGTTTAGTATAATTAACCTGGTCAACTCTTGTTCAGTCAAACTGTTTGTATTTGTCTCTGCATTTTTGGGGGGTCATTGTACTCAGATGCAGAGTGCACACACCTACAAATAAACAACTGTTTGAGAAATCAATAAACAAATATGTGTCAGCATTACAAACGGAAAATATACCTCATTAAACTCTGGGTTGAGTGTCTTCTTCTTTATCTGTGTCTTGTTCTTCGCTTTCTTCCCCATATCAGGTTTCAGACATCTATATCCATTCATAGAAATATACAATCACATTTTCAAGCATTTGTTTGTCTTTTTAGATTTAAATTATTACAATTAAAATGTCAATTATATTTTATTTAAACTAAAATGTTTTTGTACTGTACAAATTGTCTAGAAATTATACTTATCTAGATCATAGTACAGTAACTAATGATTTGTTAAGAACTGTATAATGTTTAATAGTGTTTGTTAATGACTAAGGGAATAGTTCTACCCAAAAAAATAATTTGCTGAAAATTTTCTCAGGCCATCCAAGCTGAAGATGGGTTTGTTTCTTCATCAGATTTGGAGAAATGTTGCATTGCATCACTGTCTCACCAATGGATGCTCTGCAGTAAATGGGTGCCGTCAGAATGAGAATCTTTTGTTTTCCAAAAAACACAGTCTTTCACTTCTCAAGAGATTAACTGATGGACTGGAGTGGTGTGTGGATTACTTGTGGATTATTGTGATGTTTTTATCAGTTGTTTGGACTCTTTTTCTGACGGTACCCATTTACTCCATTGGTGAATAAGTGATGCAATGTTTCACTTCTCCAAATCTGATGAAGAAACAAACTCATCTACATCTTACACATTTTCAGCTAATTGAAATTTTTATGTGAATTATTGCCTTAAATTTGTTTTTCCAAACATATAATGTATAAAAATGTGTAAGGTTTACAGAGAGAAACTCACATTTTGACAAAAGGATCAGAATAACCATTTGCGTCCATTGCTGCTAAGTGAACACAGCGTATAACGCCTACAATGAGACGACCCAGCTGAGTGTTGTACATGAGGGATATCAGGATTCGTCCTCTCTCTTCCAGCTCAGCTCCATCCTTCCCAGTCTATACACACACGAAATCAAAGCAGTGTGGATGATAATGAGAGAACAGGAGTATTTACTTCTTGTAGAAGCACATTATTCTATACATATTGTATTTGCAGCTGGTAAACTTTACAATACACAACAAAATACACAGGAAGCTCAAATAATGAAACCACTATATGAAATAACTCTAGTGTGAATAAAAACTGGGTTGGGTTTTGTTTAATCTGGACTAATCTGAAAACCCCTGTTTTAATGAATTAATTGTATTGAATGTGCACTTAGAAGTGTGCTTTGAAACTTATCTAAGCTATATCTTAAAAAAACAAAAAAACAATGCACTTGCAGACGAAATATTAAAAGGCCACTTAAGTGACTTAAAAAGACACAATTTCATGACTGTAACACTTAAGCGCAATAATGTAAAAAATACAATTTTACTTTAAAATCATGTTTTCATAAGCTTTTTTCATGTTTTAAATAAGTAACATACTAATATATTCTAAAGCACGTTAAGTACTTATACGATATAATATTAACTAATATATTTTTCAGTATTACATTTAAAATTAATACATTTTAAATATACTGTATTCCAGCTTCATCGTTACAAATTCTATTTAATTACATGACATACAGTTATTACTAGAAATTACTTTAAAACATTTTCCTCCAGATATCATTGTTTCCTTCACAAAACATCAAACTGGATGCTAACCAGTCAGGTTTCAGGAGTTGCCATTCAACAGAGACTGAACTTCTCTCAGTCACGGAAGCCCTGTGGATTGCAAAAGCTGATTCCAAATCATCAGTTCTTATTCTTCTTGATCTATCTTCTGCTTTTGACACTGTCAATCATCAGAATCTTCTGTCTGCCCTCTCATCACTGGGCATCACAGGGATTCCACTTCACTGGTTTGAATCCTATCTTGCTGATAAGTCTTTCAGGGTTGCTTGGGGAGGAGAGGTATCCAAAGCACATCAACTTGTCACTGGGGTTCCTCAGGGATCAGTTCTTGGACCCCTCCTCTTCTCCATATTCACGACATCACTGGGTCCCATCATACAGGCACATGGATTCTCCTACCATTGCTATGCTGATGACACATAGCTCTATCTTTCATTTCAACCAGATGATCAAGCATTAGCTGCACAGATCTCAGGTTGCCTTGTGGACGTCTCAGCATGGATGAAAGAATATCACTTACAGCTCAACTTTGCAAAGACTGAGCTTCTTGTCTTCCCTGCCACTCCAACTCTACAGTATGATTTCTCCATACAGCTAAGTTCTTCTACAATTACCCCATCAACTTTGGTCAGAAATCTTGGTGTAACCTTTGATGACCAGTTGACCTTCAAAGACCACATTGTAAAGACTGCTTGCTGGTTGCATTGCACAACATCAGATAGACCAGGCCCTTTCTAACGGAGCATGCTGCACAACTTCTTGTCCAAGCCCTTGCCATTTCTAGGGTGTACTACTGCAATGCTCTTCTGACTGGACTTCCATCAAGCTCAATCAAACCTTCATCGAACCCAAAAGAGCCAATGTTACACCTTTCTTTATATTCTTGCACTGGTTACCGGTTGCGGCTCGCATCAAGTTCAAGACATTGATGCTTGCATATAAAACAGCCACAGGCTCAGCACCCGCCTACTTCCACTCTCTATTACGAATCTGAGATCTGCTAGTAAGAGACACCTCATGGTACAATCACAGAGATGGTCAAAATCTTTTTCCAGAACATTCTCGTCCACCATTCCTGGCTGGTGGAATTATGTTCCCACCCCTATCCGGAATGCTGAATCCCTGACGATTTTCAAGCGACAGCTGAAAACTCATCTTTTTTCTAAACTACTTGGCATCATCTTAACAAAAAAAAACAAAAAAACTTTCTCAGCACTGTGTCTGTTTGCCTCTTTAAGAAGAATCGCTTTATGTACCCCCCCCCCCCCCAATTGTAAGTAGCTTTGGATAAAAGTGTCTGCAAAATGACTAAATGTAAATGTAAAATCTATTTTAGTTTATCATAAATGCTTGTCAGCACATTCACCAGTACTTTAACCATATTTCAAAGACAATAGCCCTAATTATAAAATCACATTTAAAGATGTACTTGAGTCCTAATTGCATTTAATATCAATTTAAACTATAATACTTTCAATATAATTGCAAATAACATGCATTTAAGTGTCCAAAAACATGATATTCAATTAGTCTTAATATTAATGCAAGTATTTTGTTAGGTTGTGTTGATATTTTGGTATACACTTATAAAAATGAGTTTAAACGTTTACCTCATCTTCATAGAGGGCGATTCCTCGTGCACCGCCTGCAGTTGATGTTCTTTTTGTCTAAGGAAAGAGAGACAACATTTTTTACTCACATATTTGAAAGGGATATATATTTAGTGATGTTTGTTAATATAACTCAAAACCTCACCTGCACAACCCTCTCTAGACACACGTAAAAGTTCTTCTTCTGATTAAACTTGAGTTTTTTCAGCGCAACTCTGGTTTCTCCAATGAACTCATTGTGGCCAAACTTGTCTTCATCACAGACAGATATTCTGCGCAAACAAAATCCCTTAAAAAGTTAAATATGTATTCATGATTATGGTACTGAATGTCCAGCATAAAACATATCACTTGCATACTTTCTTTAGTCTATGATTAACTAGTTAACTGGCAGAGTTTTAATTGTTAACTAAAACTAAACCTGTTTAAATTGTTTTCAGAAATTTATATAATAACAAAATTAGAAATGCCTTGATAACTAACTGAAATAACACAAGTGAAAGTACTATAAAATTATTAACAGAATTAATTGATAAAAAGTTAACAGAATGAAGTTAAACAGAAATATATTTAAATTAAATTAACAGAAAGTTAACAGAATGAGGTTAAACATAAATATATATTTTTTAACATGACAAAAGCACATTATAAAAGCTATAAACTAAATAAAAACTGTATATTAAAAACTGTAATTCCAAATATTAATACTTTGTAAATATTTCTAAGCTGGTAAACATATGTAGTAATGCTTCACTAATGTTATATTATCAACTTATTCCATCGTATTTTAGCTGTGGGAATCATTTTCTGAAGATGATCAATAAGATAAGCGCTCAGTGCATCCATTATTGGGCTTTTGGTTTACTGTTTACTGGGAAAGTATTCAATTAGACTAAATGTAATTATTTTACCTGTAATAAAACATACACACAGGGTCCCAAATTAACAGTTGCACAAAATTAACATGAATTTCCTTTCCACTAATTGCTATATCTACACATATCTCTTCAGAAATGAGAAAGTAACTATATAAGTATATGTTTTCCCCCACACTGAACCAAATCATTCATTTCAATCCAGTATCACAGACTTTGTCAACTTACTGTTTTAATAACAAAATTAAAATGAGCTAACATGTTTAAAAATATCCAAAATCACACAAATACAGAGTTCTGGGATGAAACTCTAGATGGCGCAGTCTGATAGGTCTAACTCAATCTGACCTAATGACATCATTATCACATGGCACAGCTGATTGGTTCTCTCCTGTATTGGTAGCCAATGACCTCGCTGCTCAACATTCAAATATATGACTAGAGCTTGCAGTAGCAGCGCAGCTTGCTTCAGAAACCCTTCCTCTTCCCCAGCTCCACCTGCATAGATCTTCTACGAGGTGATTCATGTATGGCATATGGGGGTTATTTCCTAAATGTATATTTGGGTTACACTTTATTTTGATAATCCACTTTAGACATTCTACTAACTATAAGTAACTTTGTAACTACATGTCAACTACATATCAACTTAATCTCATTATTTGCAACGACATGTCTACTAACTCTCAAGGTAGACTGTTTGGGTAGTTTTAGGGTTAGTTGAATAAACTGACAAAGAAAGTGTTAGAAGATATTAAGCAGACAGTCTACTTATACTCTACTAACTGCTAGTTGACCTGTAGTTGCAAAGTTACTTACTGTTAGTAGAATGTTGTCACGTATGTTGATACAAGAAAGCACGGGAGAGATCCAAATGCAGGTAAAAAGGTTTACTGAGGGGCAATCCAAAAGAGTAAACAGTCCAGGCAGGGTCAAAACCAGAAAATCCAAAAACATAAAAACAAACAAAAACACACGGGAAGAGCAGACTTTGGAAAGTATCATACATACGACAAGGACTCCGTGACAAAGACTAAGACAGACCGGGTATAAATACACAGAAGGATAATGGGGAAACTGGAGACAGGTGGGGAACAATCAATTAACTAAACAAGGAGGAAGGTGACCAAATAAGGGAACAGGAAGTGATAAAATGACAGACACCGTGGGAACGGAGGACACCTAGTGGACACAGGGAACACAACCCAGACACTGTGACAAATGTATAAAATGGATTATCAAAATAAAGTGTTTTGAGCACTTTGAAATATTTGCAGCAGCAATATTTCTTACATGCTCACAGCAGCATGTTGTGGATTTATTGGCAGTATTGGGTGGTGTTGAGGAGATCCCTCTATGTAAAGCGATTTAAATGCCCAGAAAAGTGCTTTATAAATGTAAGGAATTTTAGTTATGTAAGGAACTTTAATTATGTACATTTTTTTGCAATGTGTGTGACTGAAACCTGAGGGTCTTGCGCTGCATGTCCTCGTCTGTCAGCCCATGGTACACCAGCGTCTCGTTCCAGGTCGGGTTGCGAGTGTTGCGTAGGGTCTTGGTGCGTAATTTATTTGACTGCATTGACAGCAAAGATGCTTTGTTTAAATGTCATTGCTTAACCAGAATGAAATAAGCTTTGAAAGGAAGCTTTTGCATTAATTAGGCCCGTCTCGTGAATCTAGAACTTCCTGCAAAGGATAAAAACTACTCTTGTTTTACAATTTGTATGTTTACATCCCGCAATTCTGACTTTTTCCTTAAAAATGCGAGATACAAACTTACAGTATTTTTCTTAGGAGTTTGTGGCCCGATTTCACAGAAGGGTCTTAGCTTAAGCCAGGACCAGGCCTTATTTAAGCAGCTCTTATAAAAAGGAAACCTTACAGGTGTGCATCTCGAGACAGAACAAGAACATATTTTAAGATATGTCAGAGCAAGATATTTTCAGTTGAGACGGCTCAAACATGCATTTTAGTCTGGGACTAGCCTTAAGTCTTGTCTGTGAAACCGGAGGTATATCTAACAATTAATATTTCACTTGCAATTGCATGTTATAAAGTGAGAATAGCAAGTTTATATATTGCCGTTCTGATATAGAAACACACAACTGCGAGTTTATATCATGCAATTCTGAGTAACCTTAAATCACATAATTCTGAGAGGAAAAGTCAGAATTGTGAGTTGCAATTACCTTTTAAAAAAACGTATCCCGTTGCCGAAATGGGCTTATATACAAAGTGCTACTATATAGTTAATAAAATAAATTATTAAAATATTATTGCAAATGGGTTATACATTTGTATACTAATCCTACTCTTTAGTCTTTACTAGATTATTCATATCTCCTTGTTCTCAATTTGTAACTTGCAAAGAAATGCAATACTAGATCAGCGATTATAACATTTTATGCATCTTAAATATCAGAACATAATATTATATAAGAATGTAATAATATATAATGCTATATAACTAATGCTTAAACTACACAAAGTTAGCTGGGAAGTCACTTAAACCTGCTTCATGAGACTGGCCTCTATGTTATTACATTATAATTTAAAAAATGAATATTAACTTTGCAGTTAAAGAAATGCAATATATATATATATATATATATATATATATATATATATATATATATATATATATATATATATTGCATTGCATTATATATTGCATTTCTTTAACTGCAAAGTTAATATTCATTTTTTAAATTATAATGTAATAACATAGAGGCCAGTCTCATGAAGCAGGTCTATATATATATATATATATATATATATATATATATATATATATATATATATATATATATATATATATATATATATAAACATAAAAATATTGTTTCTATATTTACAATTTTAATAAGTGTGGAAATGCATCATCACAGTCTGTCAAAAGGGCCCATTACAAAAGTGTTGAATTATTACTTTAAAAATTAATATTTATTTGTTAATATTTGAATGGCTCTTGCTTAGGTACATATGGTGCATTTAAAAGCCCACGATCTCACCTTGCTTGCACCCGGTAACAGATGAAGCTTAACATAAGGATCTGCCAGTCCATTCGAATCCATTGGCTTCAAACCCTTCAAGAAAATATAACAATAACTTAAAATCCTGTCACAACACAGCTTTCAAGCACAGTGCAATATTACTAACATGACTTTTAAAATTCTGCTTATTTAAAAGGAGTCGCAACTATACACATTCAAATTGACTTTGATTGTCATTATGGCCTATGAAGAGCATTAGACTCTCAAATTAAATATCAGCACAATAACACTCATCCAAATTAAATTAAAGGATCAGAACTAACTGTTGCATGGTAAAAATTGCATATCTCAATTATATAACAAAATAGTTAGCTTACAAATACAACAGGCAATGATATAATGTTCCTAAAATACTAGATACTTGTCAAGCAATACTTTTATAGATACCTTCCCTCTGATAATGCTGCAGTGGAGGCTGTTGTTCCCTTGGTCATACAGTAAACTGAACTCTAGTGACCCAAGAGTTGCTGAAACAAATGCAATATATGGCATTAGGCACAAGCATTTCATTAAGATTGAATGCATGAGAAGCAGAATCTAATCTAACGGATTTCAGTAAATGATATGAATAATGATGTTGCTGCTCTCTGTTGCACTTCATTTAATTGAAACACATGTGCATGCACACACACGCACACACACACACACACACACACACACACACAAACACACACACACACTTAAGTATTTCAAATTAAATGCAACAGTGAGAGCTAATAGTGCTAAAACATTTTGTTTTGCCAAATCCAAGTTATACCATGGAAAAATCATTTCTAACATACATAGATATTTTGTGATCACACACACCAAAACATATTTAAATATGTATAAGGACATATGTATAAGGCGAAGGCCTGTGGAAATGCAAAAAGTCTGCAAAAAGTCTGCCAAAAAAAAATAAAATTTTATATATATATATATATATATATATATATATATATATATATATATATATATATATATATATATGTGTGTGTGTGTGTGTGTGTGTGTGTGTGTGTGTGTGTGTGTGTGCGTGAGTGTGTGTGTGTGTGTGTGTGTGTAAATAAATAAAAAAATATATACATAATTAAATATACAAAATTCAATAAATAAATACATAATGGAGCATAGAAAGACATGTAAAAAACACTCCAATAAATACTTTTTTAAAATATATAAATATATAATTAAAATGCATAAATAAATATACAAGAAAAATCTATAAATAAATGGATACCTAAATATACAAAGAATTTTTTTGAAAATAGTGCTGTGACATTTTCTCAAATGACTTGCACAGCATTTTATGCAATGAAATGTATGTATATATATATATATATATATATATATATATATTCAAATAAGACAGCAGATCAATAAATTCAAAGAAGAACAAGACTCAAAGAAGAACAGGAGGTCAATGGAAAGCTGCTTACTTGCTTCATCGGAGTCATAGCTGTTAGCCTCCTCCTCGTCGTCCGCTGGCGGAGCGACCTGATGCTGGACGGGACGAGGCTTCTGCTCCTCTCTCTCTGCAGGATGGGCTCTTTCCTGCACATGAGATTCAGTGCTAACAGACTGATAGGCTCCTCTCTCTGCCTCCTGAGCAACTGATAGGAGGAAATAAAATATTAAATATAAAAAAAAAAAATTAGGCCACTTAAGAGATTTGCACAGAACAAGACATGCACCTGCTGTATGCTTGAGGCACATTCTTATGCAATTCTGTAAATAAATAATGTATATAGTTGTGTATGTGCATGTTTGTTGTATGTGCCTGATGGGACTGGTCTGGCCGCGTGGACGTTCACCGTCTTCTTCATCAGCACTGGGGCATTCTGGGAGCTTCCCGCATCTCCATCCTCCTCTGAGTAACTGCGAGTTTGAAGGTGAGAAGGTTTAGGAGCCACAGGTGGTTTTTGGGTGATCGGTGGATCCACTGTCGCCTCTGGAGTTTATAAAACAAACACACAGTCAGACACAGACTATAAACTACCAGTCAAAAGTTAATTGATTTCTGTGATTTCACGTGTCACAGAATGCTGACTAACATATTTAATATGTACATGTTGCATAACATTTATGTCACGTTTGCATTTGTGCTAATATTCAGGAAAACAGCATTGTATGATAATCCCTATATCATGTATTATAATCATAAAAAATAAATAAATAAATAATCATAGGGATATTTTGCCCAAACATCTTAAAATTTTTATCATTTTGATGGCATTTCTGTCCTAGTATAGTGTGACAAGTAAATGCATAGTTCACCCAAAAAAATATATATATTTTTATGGTTTTAACTTTAAACGATTGCTTCCGGCTAAAATAAGAGTCCTCTATTCATAACAATGCTTCCTTCAGCGAAAAAGTCATCTGTTCTGAATCAGGAGCGAAATCTGCACAAATAAAGCACCGTTTACAAATGAAGACAGTTCAAAACAGATCTAAGCATACATGTGGGTGGATTTTTTCACTGGAAGAAACATTATTATGGTTTATAGAAATTACAGTTATGTTTACATTTACATGAATTTATTTAGCAGACGCTTTTATCCAAAAGCGACTTACAAATGAGGACAGTGGAAGCAATAGCAATAGCAAAAACACCAAAAAAGAGCAATGATATATAAGTGCTATTACGAGTCTCAGTTAGCTAAACACAGTACACGTGGTAAGGGCTTTTAAAAAATATAATAAATAAAAAGAAAGAAAACAGATAAAAAAAGAATAGAGCAAGCTAGGGTTAGAGGTCTATATATAGTAGGTCTATATATAAATAAATATATATATATATATATATATATATATATATATATAATTGCATAATAAATGAAAAAATATAATACAAAAATATTAGAAAGGTAGTTAGATTTTTTAAGAATAGAATTAGAATAGTGAGTGTTAAAGTTAGAGGGTCAAATAAAGATGGAAGAGATGTGTTTTATGCTGATTCTTGAAGATGGGTAAGGACTCAGCTGCTCGGATGTTATGTTAAGTTATGTAATGAATTAATGATGAATTTGTTTCTTACAAATACAACTTTTGGCTTCATAAGTCATTAACTGATGGACTGGAGTGTTGTGGATTACTTGTGGATTATTGTGATGTTTTTATCAGCTGTTTGGACTCTCATTCTGATGGCACCCATTCACTGCAGAGCATCCAATGCTGATGCAATGCAGCATTTCTTCAAATCTGATGAAGAAACAAACTCATCTCCATCTTGGATGAACTGAGGGTGCTCACATTTTCAGCAAATTAAAATTTTTGGGTGAACTACTCCTTTAATTGTTCTGGGGTTGGATAAAGTCCCAGTTTGTCCGGCTCACTTGCGACCGGTGCTTGAGTCGGCACAGCCGCTGGAGGAGCTGCAGGGCTCTTCTGAGGACTGGGATCTCTGGAAATGGGCATCGGTGAGGGCAAGAACTGCTTAGGGAGACCTTTGAAGAACCAGGCTCCAGATCGCTTCCATACCTTTAAAGGGAAAATACGCGAGCAACATTTACAGACGGTTACATGTCAGATGACTTTCTTGCGATGCTTGTTATTCCCCACCTCTCTCTGCTCGCTGCAGATCTTGCAGAGCCACACAGACCGCGGCCGAGCAGTCGCCTGCACTCCACACTTGGTGCACATGTTCTGAGGGGAATAACAGGACGTACTTTTGAAGTCAGTTCATTACAGCACAGTATTATAAACAGTGAGCAGAATCAACTAAACAGCTGTCACACTTTCATGCAGTATTTTGAATCGAGCTTCTGCGGTGCTTTAATCAGATTCCATCAGCATCCCTTTTAGTGTGTTAGTTATCTATTCAGGATTTTGGTACATTTATCAAATATATAGCAGTCTCACAAGAATTCAAATGTTCTAAATATGAGGTTTCGTTTAATTTGGATTAGTTTCTCACCTTTTTACAGTCCTCACAAACCACTGATCTGTCTCCTCCGGCTCCCAGCTGCTCTCCACATAAAAGGCAGCGTGACACTCCGTCCCCACAAACGGCTTTTTTCATGTTGTCCAGACGATTCACCAGACGTCTGTCATACATAAAACAGAGGGGGCACATTAGTCATTATGTTAACAAATGCAGTGCCCTCTGCTTATATTGGCACTGTGGTAAAACATAAGCATGTTAATCTGCATGTCCTTGCTGTTGCTCATGCTTCACCGAATAATCTTTATTTCAAAATATTCACAATTATATATATACTGTATTTATATAGATCAAAGATGGAAAGGATTTTCAAGCATTAACACAATTAAAGTTGAACATGTCTTTACATTTTTTTTTTTCATATTTTAAAATGTGTCCTGTTTAGTTTTAGATTAGATTTGACATTTTTGATCAGGATTAAAAAAAAAAAAATTTAAGTCAACCAAAAAGTCTTGTCAGGTAAATTTAGCACACAAATCATTTAGATGGCATTAAAAGACTCTATTTAGGGATCAGTGCAGCTCTCAAAATAATAATTCATTTTAAATCTTGACACTATCCTTCTAACCACTATTTTCTACCCATTTGTCAACAAGTAGTTTAAAATATAGTAAAATTTAATATATATATTATGTATGTATTTTATTTTTATTTTTTCAATTTATATATGATCACTCTTTATTTTATATATTGGCTGAGTCTAATGAAGACTGAAATGGCCTACAAAAACATAATTTATGTTATGCATATTGCAAAAAAGTGTTAAGTGCATGTGAGTAAATGAGCAAGTTGCTATCCTCAGTGCTCAATGAAAAGTTATTCGAAACATTAAAGTAGACACTTTACTTGCATTTAATATGCTTAATATGTATTTAAAAATTACTTTTCAATACATAAAATATTTTTTCTCAAATATAAACAAAACCATATCCATCAACAGTCAGTTTTCTCGTTTCTTTCGAACATGAAAATATTAAAATGCATGTGTTATTTAACTTTAATGTATGTCATTACAAGGTGGCGATGACAATCGCTAAACTTCCATAGACTCTCTCGTACCCAATCCTCTCTTGCTCCATTGCCTCCATTTTTTCGGCCCGGACGATGACGCTGTTGATGATCTCCTTCTCCTCATCAGTCAGCTCTGCACCGAGACACGGTCCAGACTGCACATGGACACCTTTCGTGCCCATCACCGCGTCTGTCATTGTGAAATCACTGGAACCAGAATAACAGTCAATAACTGACAATGAACTAATCAAAAATAAATCAGCAACCCAAAGAGACATGTAAACTGTATATTAGTGCCTTTATATTATTAATTGTACTGCGCCTTAATCAAATTATTAAGCAATTAATTTTTGTACCATGCTTAACATTTTAACAAGAAGCAAGGGTATATGCTGGTTGCATTCGTCTTGTGTGTTTTATGATAAATTCAATAAAAATCATGAAATGCATTCATTCTTTATATATAACAAAACAGCACTTGCCACTCATTTTAGTGCTTATTTATAATACATGTTTTATATAAGATGTATGGATGAATAACTGCTTATGCATGCATGCAACTAAATAAATTGTAAATGAATAAATTCCTGTTTATTTAAAGAAATATCCGCTGATGTATCAAGATGTTTCAAATGGCTAAATGAAGTGAACTTCAACAGATATATGAGGCTAATGCATGTTGGGTGGTAACTCAAATCTGTACCAAAAGTAATTCACAAGTAATTTATGACACATGATAGACCAAATCACCCCGAACTACTTCATCGAGATCAGTTTACTATAAATAAAATGATTAATTAGTGTTATATGAAGGCCCAACCCTGCGGAAATTAACAAGCAAACAAACAGTGACCATTCTCATGAGCTTAAGTTATTCATGTCAGTGCACAGTGATGGATATTGTGTTTCTATCACTGTAATATTATCCACATATTCTCACGTCAGTCAGAAATGCAGGAGCACTTTGAGTTGTCTACTGTGTTGAAAGCACATTTGTCTGGCAGAAACAGCACTTTAATGCAGAAAGCTTATCTAGGCTTATCTGTTTTCTAAAAATGAATTGCAAGCAGCAAATTCAAACACTGCCAATATAATAATAATAATAATAATGTGAGCCAATTATCCACACTAATCAAATTAACCTATCCAAAGATTGGAGATACATTCCTCTCTCTCTCTCTCTCTCTCTCTCTCTCTCTCTCTCTCTCTCTCTCTCTCTCTCTCTCTCTCTCTCTCTCTCTCTCTATATATATATATATATATATATATATATATATATTTATTGTATATTTATTGTATATATGTATATATGTTTTTTTTAGGTGTTGTGTGCAGGCCCTTTTTAAGTGATTTAATTTGTAATAGTTTATTTTGTCCAGATTGATGTCCTTGACTATCACTGATATTTTAATATCTGTTCAGTTAGTCCTGTCCTAGTTTCTCTTTGCATTGATTTTGCTGCACTAGATAAAGGTTTATATATAGTTATGTGTGTAGGTGATGTGAAATTTTGAGCAGCATCTCTCTCTCTCTCTCTCATACATGCACATTAACCAATGCATGTGCTTTTAACAATTCATTTGTCACCTTTCAACTGCTAAAAGCTGAAAAGGGGCCAGTAGCCCACTTAAGACATTAAATTAGTAGTAGTCAGTATCTAAAATATACATTTTAACCCCATTTTAATAGTTTAGGTTTATAAATTATGTTTGGTTAGTATTATAATGGAAGCTGAAAATGTCAAACACTAATGCTCACATGGAGAAATTAATATTTGATGTATTACTTCTTTAGAGAACTATTCATATACGTAACATTAAATAACACAATAGCTACAGGAACAAGTCCAAACTGTCCTGGATCTGCTCGATACAGTCTGTGTGCAATCAATCAGTCAATACAAATCTAGAACTAAACAGTGTCTTTCCACATCACTGCTCTACAGTGACATACAACATAACTGACTATTTTTCCTGAAATGCACAAGGGTTATTTTGTGGGTAAACGCCTTACATCAAGAGCAGTCAGATGATGGACATCTCTTTAAACGGCAGTATTATTTATTACAACATGTACAGTCATTGGACAGCGAGAATCTACGCCTTCATAAATTTCCTTCTGAGTTTTACTGTAAGGAAAATACACGACTCTCTGACATGAAACCGATGCGGATCGATAAATCAGAGAAAACCATCCCAAAACTCCACCCGCAAACGAGCAGAATGACTAAATACTGTATGTGATGAGAGGAACTAGGTCAGTTTGGATGCCTCTGAAAGCAAGTGCCTGGTCGTTCACTCCCATTGAACAAAAAACCCTATGTTGTAGTCTAGTATGAATTACTCTAAATGCACAAAGCATCCCGAGCGCTGCGCAATAAGAGCCGAAGCGCTCGCGATCTCCTCTTTATTTCCATCAGATCTGAACGCACCTTGCCTCTCTCAACGTGAAGCAGAAGCAAAACCCGCATTGAGATGACACACCTTCCGCTTATCTTCTGTTAGACCCCAGCATGCTGCTTCTTACACTCCTACAGCAAACTCGAATGCGACCGTCGATAGACATCCTTCACCCAAAGCTCACAAATTCATATTTTTACAACAACCATTGTTCAGCCATTATGGATGACTGAGGGCGGAATGCATTCGTACTGACTTATCATAGCTCAATTATCACCTCCTCATCTGATGTGAAATCAAAAGACACCGTTCTTGTTTCATGCAGGTTTTTATGTAGCTATTAAAGAAATGGCAGAACTCATCAGGTTTGAGACCCAAACGCGTGCGTTATGCACATAATTCATGACGTTCATCAATTAGAAAATGATACTTTTTGCATGCATTTTATTAGTAAGCGTGTCTGAAAAAAGACCCAAGTGAGGGAAATGTTATTTCGAGTATTCTTACCTGATAACAACCGCCCACTTCTGAAGCAAACAATGCGGACTGCCCGAGTGAGGTCAGTCTCAGCGACTGCGCATCTGAGAGCGGCTGGCCGTGCTCATTCAAACGCTCGTGCACATCACAAGCCACACACTCTTTCAGCAGACGCCTCTGAGCTTTGCGTGGAGCCCTCTTTACCTATTATCACACTGTGTTAGTTTTACCCAGGCAATATATATTTACATCACATCACTGTAGAGAGCTAGAGTTGGTTTTCATCGTATAAAAAACCATAAAATGGATTATATGCAATAAGTGTCCGTGTGCACAGACAAGCATTGTATGCATTTAAATAGACAAGTGTGGAAAATTCTGGCAAGTGTGCTGAGCATGAGTCACTCAGTCCGTGCACGCGGAGGCTCTTCAGGCAGATCTCGTTCGAGGAGCTGGAAGTCCCGTGGGAAAAGCTGTTCTTGAGTCTTTTTGTGTTTGCATGGATGCATCTGATGGCATTAATTGTTAGTATGCGTTCTGCACTGAAGAACATTATCACCAAGAGATTTTTAGCACCAGTAAAACAGTGCATGCTGAGATCTTTTTAATAGTGCTTCTCCTGAACATCCTGCTTCTCACATTGTTCTCTTGAGAGAAATACTCTATAATGGACATATCTGTCTCCTCTAAAGTTTCAGGAAAGATCTCGACAACGTCACAATGTTCTAAGATTTTTAATGTTCTCTCATTTGTCTTCTCTAATGCTTTATAAGAGATCTTAACTTTCCTTCCAAGACAAATATCATTCCTGGTGCATCTAATGTTCTGACCAGACATCTTGTAACCATCCAATTCATCCAAAACTGAGTTAGAAACCGATACCTTCATGTATTTTTCTTTCTCAAGATCCCAGTATAAAAGCTGTCACTTCATGATCTTAAAGATGTGGCTGTCTGTTACGTGCCTACACACCAATCACTTCCTCAATCTTCTCCTTTGGTCGGTCATAGAGATGGATCGCTCCTGTCCAGTCATCTATCCACCGTAATAAAACAGCTTAAGGCTAGGCATATGATTTGCCTTTGTCATTTTGTGCCATGTGTCAATGAATTGTATATTCCATAATACCATGATTTTCACAATAGAGAGACCAACTAGTCAAAATCTATTTATTCAAATTAGGATTGCAACTCATAATAATTCAATAGTGACTAACTAAAATATAATTATGAATAGTCAAACCAAAGCTTTAAATGATAATGCAGCTTGCCATATACAGTGCCCGCCAGATGTGAGAGAAACATCATCTGTAAAAAAACAAAAACAAAGAAGTCCTGTAAAATAGCACGAAGTGGTCATACTTCATCACTACCAACATACTGTCTTCTGGAAATAAATCACCCAATAAATAAACAATAAAAGCCAACAAAAAAGGTCCAAGTTGATTATAAAACCTGGCAACATAACACATTTTGTTACTAATATCATGTGCTGCGTTGTAATGTAAAGTGTAATGCATAAATAAGTAATGATTTACTGCTATTTAATTACTTGTCCCTTGAAAAAGTAAAAGACTAAGGAGTACTCTTAGGTTCATGTCTAGCCTTGTATTGTCGAGGTTAAATATGAGATTGAGTAAATAATTAGTAATAAGTAGCCAATGCAATACTTTAAGAATAATGTAATTACACTGTTGAAGATATAGGCTAGCTAGTAATTAACTGCTTTTTAGAGTATAGTTATTTAGAAGTCTGCTGTAAAGAAGAAGTGAAACAATGCGTCAACATCATTTTAAATTGTGGTTTCAAGGGCTTTTTGATTGATTTTATCGGTTCATTGCGATCCCTCGGTAAAAACAGAGTTTGGATGATTTCGAGTCATGTGACTCATGTCATTTCAGCTATAGCCCAGTAACAAGTTTTAACATGCAGCTAACAGAAATGACATTTTCATTTGACAGATCATTCGTGCATGGACTGAAACAGACTAGATGGGGTTTATCTCTGCAGCAATGTCACTACATCTCCAAGATACGCGGATCGGAAGTCTGTTTCTTGCTGTTAGTCTTTTAGTAGTGGTACTATGCTGTTGCAGTGCGGTAACAGTTCAGAAACCTGCACCCTTTTGCATCCTCATCAATTCAGAACAGAGGAGTTCTCAGGTGAGCTTTCTCATCCACTCACCGGACACTTCAGCATCTCCTCTCTTTTACTGGAGCAAGTGGACTTCAGAGAAACGTCTCGAAGGTTGTTTGAGGAGCAGCGACGGGACACTGGTCACGCGTTATCGGTCACTCTGCCGTCACGAGCGCGCGCGGGACGATGAACCAATGCACTTCAACCTACGCGCGCTGCTGGAGGATGCCAATCTGTGTGATATGAACATGCATATCAATTCCGCTTTGCACAAAGAAGACATATATCAAGGCCAGCAGATGGATTCAAGAGCAAAAAGTCGCCAAAAACGCGCGTGGGTTTTCCCGGGAACACTTTGGTGTGGACGTGGCACCAGCGCCAATGACTATGAACAGCTGGGTAGGTGTGCATCCATCGGCGAGCTGCCATTGGTCAGTTCACCACAGTTATCATTTGGTGTATTCCTTTTCAAAGATGAACATGTTGTCCATGTATAAACTCAATTAGTCAAGTAATTTTGCTGTTCAAACCGGTACGAAATAAACCATGCTGGAAACAGTCATGCACCCATCAATCTTTTAATATTCAAATGTCGCAGGCACATGCAGAAATATAAGGCTATTGCTATATATATATATATATATATATATATATATATATATATATATATATATATATATATATATATATATATACACATATGTGTGTGTGTGTGTGTGTGTGTAATTATATAGAAACTATTTTAAATGTCAAATATAACAGCATTTAACACTAACATGTTGGAAAGCGTGAAAATGAAAATAAAGGTCAACAATAAGACAGAAATTACAAACTTAATTTATAGCAATATCCGTCTTTATTTTTGTTATTTGCTATACTTTCCAGAGATATAAATCAAAATGTAATTTTCATGCCAAAGTGTGCGTATAGGCGTGGTGGAAATCTGTGAATGTACAGTATGTGTGTTCAGAAAAAGATGTGGGAGGTCCTGCAACATAACCTGAAAAGTACAGTGAGTAAATCAGTTTGATGACGGAGTGTGTCACACAGGTCAAGAACTGTGGTTTGTGTGCAAAATATCCCACTGTGCTTTGCATGTGCAATTACATTGACAATTTGTATAATAATAATAATAATATTACAGAATTGTAATGAATCAATATTTGTAATTCTTTTCATGTTGTTGTCTCAGGTATGTTTGTGCATGCAGATCGATGCTGTCGAGATCATGATCACTGTGAACTCATCATCCGCTCGTTCTCTGTGGACTTCGGCGTGTTCAACCCCTCTCTGTTCACTCTCTCTCACTGTGACTGTGACCGCAGGTGAGCACATGAGAGGCATCTTCAGGACCTCAGGGGAGACTCTGCAGAGTCAGAACTCATCACCCGTATGGCCCTTAAGAGCATTATACTGTTTCTTGTTAGAGATAAAGAATATAAAGAATATATTTGCCCACATTTCAGTGAGAATGCATGACATTTATACATTTATCATGTCTGCAACAGTCTATTTGAGTTATGACAATGTATAATGAAATTATGTTCGAACAACAAAGTACATGTTAGATAACAGCATTAAACACTAACATGTCTTTCCATTTACTGAAAGAAAAAAAAAACATTGACTGCGAAATTTCTAAGTTATCAAGATAGTTTTATTGCATTGTTACAACTTTAGAAATTTCAGTTTAAACTGCACATAATATTACGCTTGGTAAAGACCGATATGTGAAATGTCAGCAGAACTTTTATTGATTTATTTTACTTGCAACAATGCACTTGTTTCAGTTGCGGTAACAGATTTAATTCAATGTGTAAGAAAGCAAATACACTGTGTTTAATGGAAGGTTTAGCTCACATTGAGACACAAAAGCACTGTACATTTCTAATTGTGACACTATCATGCGAATCATATTTATTTCTGTCTTATCTTCCCGTCTGGTCTGTTTTTTAGATTTAAACGATGCCTTCTCAATGGTAATGACACCATCTCCAACATGGTGGGCTACAGTTTCTTCGACGTCCTGAAGCTCCGCTGCTTTGAGCTGATCCAAAGGAAGAAATGCACACAGTACAACTGGTTTGGACTGTGAGTGCACTAAATTAAAGCATGCATTCCAGAAATTATGCTTCATGCTTTTTTTTTCTGTTTGCATCATAATTGTATATAATTATATAATCCAGATAATATGAAACATTTACATCAGTTTGTTCCATAGAATTGCATGACATCACTATAAAGTATTGTGCTCATAGTCATAAACCATGTGTTTTCAACATTTACAGAATGAAGCCCACTATATAAAAGTGTTTAGTTTTCAGCTGGTTCAAGTATTAACCGTGCATCCTGTATTTTACTACATTCATTGTCCTACTTGTCTTACATGTCTTAGAGGTTTGCATATATTTGTTTGGACATGATAATCACGGTATTGAGTTGTATTGCTGCTGGTAGGTTGTGTTTCAGAGGCAGTATGTTACCTAAATAAATAAATCCTGGAGTCAAGTCTCAAGTTGCAGTGCACAAAATAAAACAAGACATGTCAAGGCTATAGCTCACCTCGAGCAAGTGGTGTTGAGTCCTGCGGAGAAATCGCTTTAAATAAAACATGCAGGGGTTACATTTTTGTAAGAATGTACTAACAATCAAACTCACAACAGTCTGAACATGAGCAGGGTCATGTTTTTTTCTGGCAGAATGTCCCAAGTTGTATGTGCTGCTTGAAAACCATTACCTTATCTATTTCCCATTCACCGTGGAACTTGTTCATTATAATCTTTTCGTAGTGAATCCTATCTGATAAAAATGTTGTCAGCAATGTGTTTTGTTATGTCTACTGGCCTCTAGTCCAGAGATACACTTGTGCTTTTCGATCTCTTCCTGCAGGTGCACAGTGGTCCAGACAGCACCTGTGGCAGTATGGAAAGATTCAACACCGTACATTTCTACCGCTCTGACTCATGAGAACAGCGGCACCCCTGGCCTTTCATGCAATGAAGTGCCAATCAAACGCTCACACAGCGGCAAACAAAGAATCTCTAAACCTAAACGAATTCAACTGACAAAAGACCATAAAACCTGCCCTCCAGTGTACTATGCAACAGGGGAAACATTTCAGCCAAGTCAAAAGTTGGTGAGCCAAATTGAAAAAAGGAAGAAACTACAAACAAATGGAAATCGAAAAGAAAGAAAGAAGTCACTCGTTTCCCAAAGGAAGGCATCCAAAGTAAAGAAAATGGTAACTCAGAAGTTCAAAATGGAAACTACTCTTCAAAGCACCCAGAGAACCCCAAAAGCAAGTGTCACTCACTCCCCCTCAACCTTATCTAAAACTAAATTACTCTCAGTGCAAAAGGCCACTCAGTCCAAACAATTGACCATAGCTAAATCAGGTGCAAGGACACTTAAAAATACGCGAACAATAGGTAAAAAGAAAAAGCTCCACAAGGAAAAACGAATTCAAACCCCGAAAGCATGATGAGTTAAGAGACAATTCCTTAATGCATGTACAGAAAGTGTGCATTAAATGTGCATTAAGTGTCAGAAGGTCACAATAATCAACCGAAATCATTGCTCTTTTATACACAGTCTGTAATGACTTTTACAAGCAGGTGCCAATGAATATAATTATAAAAACCATACTAAGCAATGACACATGCTTTTAAATGTATATTTACCAACAAACTCCATATATGCACATACACTTACTGTATTTGCATGTTCTAATGCTGTGATTAATGAAAAGCTAATGAATTGCAATAGCTTCTGTATTATAATTTGGACTTATTTTACAAATTAAATATATGTAATTTGTTCTATATCTGCACAATTTAAACATTCCTAAAAGAAGAAAGGTGGGCAACACTGCTAAACTTGTAGGGGCTGTGTTTGAACCACAGCCCAGATTTGGGTTTCACTAGCATACAGTATTTTAGGATTAGGTGTTTAAGAATATATTGTGTAACCCAGGTTATAGCAGAAAGAAGCAGACCTGGGTTACAATGGGCTCAGTGATATTAAACAAACTCACAGTTGCTACAGTAGAATGCTTTCAGGTAAACTGTAAAAATACAATACATTTGACAATATTAATATACTGTAGTTCTGTGATTATGCTGTATATGGTAATCCAATTAAGACTAAATTTGTCATGGCATATTGCCAAGGAAATAAAGGCAAATAAAGCATTTTATAATCAACTGCAAACATTTTCTTAGAGTTTCAGATATTTAATATATAGTAGCTGATAATACTTCATACATATATTCAAAATGTACTCATTAAACTGCATGTGTTTTTGTGTGCGACTGTGCAAAAAAAGTGTATTGTGCATCACGTCTGAGAATTGCATCTTTTGTTTTCACAAAGTCTAAACTGCATTTGCAGTTTGAGGAATCCTCCAGCAGATGCCATCAAAATACATGTTGTAAATCCAGAGTAAAAAAGCGATTTAATTAGTCTTGTAAGAAATTAGTCTTGAAGAGAAAGGGGGAAAAAGCATTTAAGTCAAAAGAAATATCATTGCATGCTTGTTTTGTTTATTGGTTTCAAACACAGAGCCACAAATAATAATTGTGTCTCCTAAAATGTCAATATCATTAAATTTTTGTAATTATCTTGGTTAAAAAGGTGAATTTAATAAAAGAGTCAAGAACATAACGAAGGTGATGATGACTGAAAGGTTGAACTGTGTTCTTAGGAAAAGGATATTTATCATAAACGCCAAGTCATGGAAAGGATGACACATTTTTTTTTATAGCTTGCCAATTATTAATGAATTACCATTTCTGCAGTGGTTTTATGAAACAGTGTTTTGATAAATCTATCAAATACATGCGCAACTGCTGGAGCCACTTTATCTTGACATGAATAGTACCTAGGCCAAATTGTGGAAACCTAGAATATTAATTTACTATAGAATTGAAGAACTATATGTTTATTACAGAATTGATGTCTCTTATATCAAAAGTGCTAATTTTTAACAAAATTATAACAGACCATTGTTAGAACAGTTGTCCAATAAGTATTAAAATTATACAGGAATAGACATTAATGAAACATCCAGTGCCGTTGAGGTAACATTTCCCAAACTCGCAGCAGTTTCCTTCTGCTAAAATATTTGATACTGTTGATATGCTGTCTGACAGAATCTTGGCGTGAACTAGAGCATAATACTCGCCTGAAGTGTCAGGAAATAAGTGTTGCAGCAATTTACTGCGGTATGCTTGGTATAACTTATACAGCAGGATAAACACTTTGTTCATTTGAAGTTCTCGCCAAACAGATTTTCTCGAAGCCAGCAGATGATACATACACCACAGTGGTCTTTCAGCCTTTAAGTCACTCAAATCTAATTTGAGTCAGCAAACTCATTCCATGCATGTCAAAAAGTCCAAGAAAAATCTGACTGACCGCCAGTTATATTTACAATGTTTGCATTAAGTAGTAATGTAGTAAGACTGTGATATTTAAAGGGCAAAAATTCAGTATCCAACTTATTATGTATTCTTTGCAGAAAGGAAGGCAAATGAACCCAGAATAGAAATGCAGTGTGCAAAGTTTAACATTATATGTTTTCCCATAGCAAACCGTTATAAAGAAAATACTTAACCATTTAGCGCATTGCGTTCATATTCCAAGCTCATCTGCTTGCCTTTATAAAGTAGGCCCTATACGCATCATTAAAAAGCTGTGGATTGAATTTGATCTTTGTTTTAAAGGCGCTTTAAGTGTTTTCACATTAAACGTTTAGAATGTCATGCAGATTCTCTCTGGGGTTCAGGTCTGGTGAGTTTGCTGGCCAGTCAAGCACACCAACACCATGGCTTTTGTCAGTGTGGACAGGTGCCAAATCCTGCTGGAAAATGAAATCAGCATCTTCAGAAAGCTGGTCAGCAGAAGGAAGCATGAAGTGCTCCAAAATTTTTTGGTAAACGGGTGCAGTGACTTTGGTTTTCAAAAAACACAATGGACCATCACCAGCAGATGACATTGCACCCCAAATCATCACAGACTGTGAAACTTAACACTGGACTTCAAGCGACTTGGGCTTTGAGCTTCTCCACCCTTCCTCCAGACTCTAGGACCTTGGTTTCCAAATGAAATACAAAACTTGCTCTCATCTGAAAAGAAGACATTGGACCATTGGCATTGGTCAGCAGTCCAGGTCTTATTCTCCTTAGCCCAGGTAAGACACCTCTGATGTTGTCTGTGGTTCAGCAAATTCCTTCACACGTCTGTGTGTGGTGGCTCTTGATGCATTGATCCCAGCCTCAGTCCATTCCTTGTGAAGGTCACTCAAATTCTTGAAAAGATTTTGCTTGACAATCATCATAAGGCTGCAGTTCTCTCGGTTGGTTGTGCATCTTTTTCTTCTGTTAACATGCTTGGATACAGCACTCTGTGAACAGCCAGCTTCTCTGGCAATGAATGTTTGTGTCTTACGCTCCTTGTGAAGGGTGTCAGTGATTGTCTTCAGGACAACTGTCAGATCAGCAGTCTTCCCCATGATTGTGTAGCCGAGTGAACCAAACTAAGAGACCATCTTGAAGACTCAAGAAGGTGTTTTGAGTTGATTCGCTGATTGACACATCACCATATTCTAATTGGTGGGTTTTTGTTAAATGTGAACCAAAATCATAATAATAATTAAAAAAAGATGTAAACTACTTCAGTCGGTGTGCATTGAATTCATTTAATACATGAGTTTCACAATTTGAGTTGAATTACCGTATTTTCCGGACTATAAGTCGCACTTTTGTTCATAGTTTGGCTGGTCCTGCGACTTACAGTATTGTTCAAAATAATAGCAGTACAATGTGACTAACCAGAATAATCAAGGTTTTTAGTATATTTTTTATTGCTACGTGGCAAACAAGTTACCAGTAGGTTCAGTAGATTGTCAGAAAACAAACAAGACCCAGCATTCATGATATGCACGCTCTTAAGGCTGTGCAATTGGGCAATTAGTTGAAAGGGGTGTGTTCAAAAAAATAGCAGTGTCTACCTTTGACTGTACAAACTCAAAACTATTTTGTACAAACATTTTTTTTTTCTGGGATTTAGCAATCCTGTGAATCACTAAACTAATATTTAGTTGTATGACCACAGTTTTTTAAAACTGCTTGACATCTGTGTGGCATGGAGTCAACCAACTTGTGGCACCTCTCAGCTGTTATTCCACTCCATGATTCTTTAACAACATTCCACAATTCATTCACATTTCTTGGTTTTGCTTCAGAAACAGCATTTTTGATATCACCCCACAAGTTCTCAATTGGATTAAGGTCTGGAGATTGGGCTGGCCACTCCATAACATTAATTTTGTTGGTTTGGAACCAAGACTTTGCCCGTTTACTAGTGTGTTTTGGGTCATTGTCTTGTTGAAACAACCATTTCAAGGGCATGTCCTCTTCAGCATAGGGCAACATGACCTCTTCAAGTATTTTAACATATGCAAACTGATCCATGATCCCTGGTATGCGATAAATAGGCCCAACACCATAGTAGGAGAAACATGCCCATATCATGATGCTTGCACCTCCATGCTTCACTGTCTTCACTGTGTACTGTGGCTTGAATTCAGAGTTTGGGGGTCGTCTCACAAACTGCCTGTGGCCCTTGGACCCAAAAAGAACAATTTTACTCTCATCAGTCCACAAAATGTTCCTCCGTTTCTCTTTAGGCCAGTTGATGTGTTCTTTGGCAAATTGTAACCTCTTCTGCACATGCCTTTTTTTAACAGAGGGACTTTGCGGGGGATTCTTGAAAATAGATTAGCTTCACACAGACGTCTTCTAACTGTCACAGTACTTACAGGTAACTCCAGACTGTCTTTGATCATCCTGGAGGTGATCATTGGCTGAGCCTTTGCCATTCTGGTTATTCTTCTATCCATTTTGATGGTTGTCTTCCGTTTTCTTCCACGTCTCTCTGGTTTTGCTCTCCATTTTAAGGCATTGGAGATCATTTTAGCTGAACAGCCTATCATTTTTTGCACCTCTTTATAGGTTTTCCCCTCTCTAATCAACTTTTTAATCAAAGTACGCTGTTCTTCTGAACAATGTCTTGAACGACCCATTTTCCTCAGCTTTCAAATGCATGTTCAACAAGTGTTGGCTTCATCCTTAAATAGGGGCCACCTGATTCACACCTGTTTCTTCACAAAATTGATGACCTCAGTGATTGAATGCCACACTGCTATTTTTTTGAACACACCCCTTTCAACTAATTCAACTAATTGCCCAATTGCACAGCCTTAAGAGCGTGCATATCATGAATGCTGGGTCTCATTTGTTTTCTGAGAATCTACTGAACCTACTGGTAACTTGTTTGCCACGTAGCAATAAAAAAATATACGAAAAACCTTGATTATTCTGGTTAGTCACATTGTACTGCTATTATTTTGAACAATACTGTATAGTCAAGTGCGACTTATTTATCAAAATTAATTTGACATGAACCAAGAGAAATGAACCAAGAGGAAACATTACCGTCTACAGCCACGAGATGGCGCTCTATGCTGCTCAGTGCTCCTGTAGTCTACCACTGAGCAGTGTAGAACGCCCTCACGCGGCTGTAGATGGTAATGTTTTCTCTGGGTTCTTGGTTCTAAATAAATGTGACTTATAGTCCAGTGTGACTTATACATGTTTTTTTTCCTCATCATGACTTATTTTTGGACTGATGCGACTTATATTCAGGTGCTACTTATAGTCCGAAAAATACAGTACTGAAATAAATGAACTTTTCCACGACATTCTAATTTATTGAGATGCACCTGTATATATCTGCAATACGTCCAGTGTTGAGCGTAACACATTGCATGTAACATACGTTACGTAATCTGATTACTTTTTTCAAGTAACTAGTAAATTAACCCATTACTTTTTAATTTACAAGGAAACATCTGAGTTAATTATTTTAAAAAGTGGCACCAGTTACACTGTTATCCTATGTATTGACTGAGAACCCTCCTTTCTTCATGTAGAGAGAAATCAGGAGTCAGTGCAGAGATGTTGTGTGCACTGTGTAAACATGCATTTACTCATCTCACTCGCACAAACACAGATTCAGTATTCCTCAAAATGAACAAAAACAGTGAAATGCTAACTCAGCAAATGGCGCAAACCTCCAATAACTAAATGTTAAATAAAACCAATATCCTTTATGCATTTAGTAATCTAATTTTATTAACCAGTCAGCTGCTGACCGTCAATGATCCAATTCAACCTTACAAAAAAAAAAAGCGATAAAGACTTTAGATAAACATAACATTTGTTTACTTTTTATTGCTGAAAAGAGAAAAAAAATGAGTCCGGCCTAGACGAGAAAAAGTAATGCAGAAGTAACGTAAAGCATTAGGTTCCATAAAATGTAACTAAGTAACTCAATACTGTAAGGCATTACTGTTACATTTACATTAAGTCCTTGGCAGACACTTTTATCCAAAGCGACTAACAAATGAGGACAATGGAGGCAATCAAAAACAACAAAAGAGCAATGATATAAGTACTATAACAAGTCTCAGTTAGCTTAAACACAGTACACATAGCATGGGCTTTTAAATAATATAATAAAGAAAAAGAAAACAAATAGAAAAAGAATAGAGCAAGCTAGTGTTAGAGGTATTTTTCATAATTATATAATAAATGAAAAGAACATAGAATACAAAATATTCTTTTAGTGTTAAGTTTAGTCATCAGTAGTGTCCCAAAGTAGTGTCATCAGCAGTGATATGAAAAGACATGTTTCTGAATGACAGAACCTAATGATGCCATGAAGACAGAGAAGAGAAGTGGTCCAAGAACTGAGCCCTGAGGCACCCCAGTAGTTAGATGTTGTGACTTGGACACCTCACCTCTCCAAGATAATTTGAAAGGACCTATGTGATAAGGAAGACTCTAACCATTTTAAAAGTATAATTTCCCCCAACACTGATCAGGACGTTTCTATAAGTGTCTGCTAAATTAATAAATCATTATAAATGTTAATGTTTCCTGTTAGATGTCAAATATTCGTTTAGAAGATGCCTATGATTTAGAATGCATTGTATAGACGTCTATCAGCGATTTATACAAAGTAGATGCATTCCAGATGAAGAGATCTTTAACAGACATCGTGAAGACACCACGTGTGACTGAACTGGTTTAGTATCGCGTCTGACAGACAGCTGGAGCAGGTTTGTGCCACTAAAGCGTCGTTATTTCGGTGGCGGTCAGCGGATTTCAATTCAGGAACCGTCTGCGCAATCGTGTCAAGTTTGGAAGGAGCGAGATTTGTCCCGGTGTCACGCCCACCTTTCCGAAAACACTGGAGCCTGTCGAGCTGAGAGGCCGGCGGATCGATGAGAGGCCTCGCCTGGGCGTCGCACATCTGCGCCCCACGGTAGCCACAGCGCGCTCTCGATGATGATGATGATGATGACATCTGTCGCCGGCTCGAGCTGAACCAGATCCCGTCGCGCGCGCTGCATTTGATGTTTGACCACTTTTCCCGTTTTCCTCGGAGGAAAAGCGATGGGATCGGGTGCTGTGGATTCCTCCCAGTGGCTGTCAGTGAAGGAAGAGACTATTTTCCTCCACGACGGACTCATTCGGGTCACGGACCTCGCGGAGCTGCCCAGTGAAATCGGGGCGTCCGAACAAGGCGAATCCGAGCAGGAGGTGTGCGTTTATCAAATCGCTTTCATTCCCTGTAATTAGCTTAACACCAAACTTACCTCGGTTCGCATGGATAGTAGTTAATATTCAGCCAAAACAGGCGTGTCAGATAGCAGCATGCTAACCATAAAAGGTATTTTCTGTGTTTATTCGAGTGGTTTTAATCCCATCTCGCGTTCTACCGGTCGTTCGCTGATGTAAACACGCTCAGCCCGTTATTAGCCGCATCAAATATTAGCGCTTTTACAAATAACGCCCTGTCGATTTGCGTCGATGTCGGCGAAGCTTACAAGGTGGTTAACGTAAATGTTTATGTCGGATATAACGAGAGCCTCACGGTTTCTGTGTGTCTCTGGTGTTAGTTTGATGTGTTAGCATAGCTTCGACAGAAGGCTAATGTTAGTAGCCGGAGTTGAATCTCTCGCTGGCCTGTGGCAGATATCGACCTGCTGTCTGTGAACGATTCATATCACAGTCTACGGTGGAAAACACATATGCTTAAGACAATGCGTGCAATTCTGCTCGAAACACGACAGCCTGGAGTTATAATAGCTACTGGTGTTTACCTATCCCCCCCCCCTCCTCAAAGCAACCTAAACCTTTAAATGTTGTCCTAATCACACAATGTCATTTTCCTCTCAAGTGTTATTAAACTGCGATTATAGTCATGTAGCCACGGCTAAAGGGCGTTGTTAGTCGACATGTACTCTATGTGTCCCAATTCGCACACCATACACCCTAAATAGTCTCCGAGATTAGAGTTAGTGTGCCCTAGATAGTACAGTGGCTCACTGGATTGGTGTGGACTATATGATCATATTATATGGATTATATATATATCTTAAATTGGAGGAAATGTCTCGTAACTTGAGTCACTAGCTTGCATTTGTTTAGATGCCACAGACCCCCAGATATATGATTGAGTCCCCATCCTAAAATTTAATTTAAAGATCTCTATATAGAGAGAGTTTCTTGCAAGAAGACCCTATTTATATAGTGAGAAAATACTTTTAAAATGAGTTGCGTTATTACGTTTGACATTATTGCTTATTGTAGTACTTGACGGTTTGATATTTATTTACTAAATTACTCATTTGCGTGCTTATTTGGTTTAATCAACTATTTAGTCTTAAATTATTTGTTTGTTTTTACATTGTTTGAATCCAGGCTCCGCTGCTCTGCTGTCTGGTGCACACTTGGTTTTTTTGGTTAATTAAGTGCACCCTCCAGGTATTTGAAGAGCACTTTGCTTGCATAAAGTCTCACTATTTCTCTATATTCGGAATAGATGTCGAAACACAACACAAACTACCAAAAAAAAAGTCTAAACCATGGATCATAGGGTGAAGTTGGTACATTATGAAGCAATGATTTGGGACAGATATAAAGTAATCGAATTGAAGACTGTGTTGTTGAGTGTCATTTGTTGTGAATTGGAGTAAACCGGTTGCTCTTGTGTGCAGCTTGGAAAGGGAAAGACGTGTTGTTTTGTAATGTTCATCACTAAAGGTCATGAGTCAGATGTTTATCGAGCACCAGAACAAACTTCTGACTCAGTACTTTCAGTCATGTCCATCTCGAGATGAAGCAAGTTTTGTGCACTTCTTTGGGAATTTTTTGTTTGACCTGTTCCATAGGAATGTGTATATTGTGAGATATATCAACGTTAACCAACATTTTAAGAATATTGTGATTATAATTTATTGTGATATAATCTTACCCACCACTGGTGCAGGAGCAATACTGTAATTAATAATGGTTTGTCTTTTTAAATCTATGATATGATATATGTTTCACAGAATTTCTGTGAAGGAGCATCTGTTTATTTAAGTACTACTGATTGTCACATTTTATCTGCTGTTTAACCTTTAAAATATTGCAGGATATTTAAAAAAGGTTAAGTATAACTATTATTGTAATAATTGCAACTGAAATAACTTAAAAAATCATTACCATCTGAACAAAGGCTATTTTTATATCTAAAACGTTACAGTGGACAAAATTACATTGTATTTTATATTTTATTTTATCATAATTATATTTTTATAAAAAAATAAAATAAAAAAAAATAAATATATATATATATATATATATATATATATATATATATATATATTATTATTATTATTTTTATTTTTATTTTATTTTTTTCCGCCAGTTTTTTTTTTCCGGCCATTAATAATTCAACTTATAATTTTGGGGATGTGTTTCCATTCTAGCTTTTAAAGGGGCCCACGTACTTGTTCATTAATTTTGTTTCATAAACTGTCCACTTGAAATGTTAGATACAATCCCTGAATTCGACAGCGTTGGAGCGAGTGACTAATTTTAGATGAACCCGATGAAGGTCTTGTGTCAGAATATGCTTCAGGTTTTTCTGTGCTCTTGCAGATCTTGACGTTTGAGACCAAGAACCCAGTGGAGCTCGCCGAGCGCCTGCGAGCCGTCTGTGGAAACCAGAGCAACGCTTACACCAGACTTCTGGAGTACCGTCTCAATGCTCTGCGTGGCCTGTGGGGGGCGCAGCGGCAGCTGGCTCTGGAGGAGCAGCAGGAGCATGACGGGGTCGTCCCGGGGAGCGCCGGAGGGGCCGACGACGAGACGCTGGCCCTGCTTAAGAGACAGGGCTTCCTGCAGCCTCAACACCACCACCATCACACCACCGATCAGGCACCGTTTACCTCACGCGTCGGCCTCCTCTTGGTGTTTCCACTTCTGCAGTCACAAACCCGGCACGACCCTGCGCTCTGCGGCGTCACCGCTGAGGTCCTGCTGGCGTGTCTGCGTGACTGCCAGCCGCTCAGCCTGGGCAAGGAGCCCGCAGACTGCCTTAACGGCCTGGAGAGGTTGCTCTGCTCCTGGCTGGAGGAGAGGAGTGAGCCGGAGGGAGCGGCGCAGGCGAGACCCCTGCTGACCCAACAGCAGAGACAGAACGCAGCGGCTGCTCTAGTGGCTCTATCATGTGCAAGGTGAGCGCAGCACAACGCCGCTTCATCTTCAGCCTCAATGCAGAGCCTTTAGTCACTTTGCAATATCAATGTTTTTTTCATGCATTAGGGCTGTTAAAAAAAATGCACATTTTGAATATTCGTCAAATTTAAAATACAAATCTACATTTTTGCAATGGAATTTTAGTTGTTGCTGCCTTATTAGTGGCACACGAGATGCGATAAAGATGTTCGTTTTAAGTTGCATTTTAATGTTTTGTTAGCCTATCCAGTGGAAGCCACTAGATGCGGCGCTACTGCGCTGTAAATTACAAATATTGCATTGAAAGAAAATATTAATGCGGGAAAATCTTTTTTACGTTAAAATTGAAACCAAGCTGTTCACACAGAATGCATATTTCATGCCTTTTCTAGAGGGACAATCTATCACCGTTGCACTCGCATCTTGCACAAAAGAGCCAGCTGCTTAGAAAGCCATATATAATTATAAAAACACTTTATGAGCAGTTTTTTCCCATCCCACTGCATCTAATGTTTTTAACTGAAAAATGTACTCTGTTATTGGTTTTCCGCTCTTTGTATTAAACTGTGCATACATGCGTAACATGATGCTGTTTTTATTTTAAACATTATGCACTTTTTTTTCACAGATAGTCATGTTATCTTATGCTTTGAATAAATGTGCATTAGTAATATTTAGCTCGATGCGCCCTCTTGAGGTCTCAGGAGAGAAGCCAAAAGCTTTGTTTCACCCTAACTTAAATTATGCATTTTAAATTAGAATATAATTCGAATTTTGATAATATTTAAGTAAAAAATTTGAATGTAGTTTTTCAGCCATTTTGACAGCCCTATCCATAAACACTGAAACCGAAATTAAAGTTTTGATGCAGCTTGAAACCAATACCGAAAAATTTATTTAATAACCAATTAATTGATCAAATGTATTTATTAAATCAACACTCGAATACAAACTTAAGTTGTACAAACATTTAAATTGAGTATTTTTTTTTTGAACTTTTTAATGACAATTATGTTTCTCCTTTAGTTTGTTGTTGAAATATAAACATTTAAAATATAAAACTTGTTGCCTAATTTATTCAAACATACATTAAATAACAAAGACAATGGCTTGAGTAAAAATATAATGAATGTGTAATAAAGTGCATATATTTACCAAAAAGTTTTTTTTCTAGCCGACTAACGAGTTTATGGACAGTGAATGTCTTTGTGAATGTAAATGTGATGTGACATGTTACTTACTGATGTCTTTCTGTGGGTGAAACACTGATTGAGTGATTATATGAGACATGATAGGTTTCTCTCAACCCCTTCTGATATTCATATCAAGGTTATTTGGTGCTATAACTAGTAGTAAAGAGGAAGAGATGATCTCAATTTCTGCATCTCAGTACAGTTGCACCAGTTGTCAAGTACAGTACTCTTAATGTATGTTTGGCCCTTTTAAACAATCAGTTTATAGTCAATCATAAATGGTAATCTGAGATACACTGCACTTTACTAAAGTGTCTCAGTGTCTCTCCTTCAAGCACTTTTGATCTGATATGTCTAGGAAGGAGTCTTTTGATTTGATCGCTATATCAGTCAAAAAAGGAAGGAAAATACAGCAAGGAAACTTGTTCTGTCTGTGTTCGCAGGGGTTCCCTCAAGACGTTCATTCACACTGTCCACCTGCTGCAGAAACAGACAGACCTGGGTCAGCTTCCAGTGGCTGATGTTCTCTACAGGTATTATTACTGTCTGTGAAGACGTGTTAAACTGCTTCTGTTAACTGGTGCAGAATAAACAGGGTGGGAATTATGAACCAGTTTTAAAACTGTAACTTTACTAGGCGGAGTTGTATCTTCGTGTCGAATGTGTTTATGAAAGGATTTACTGGTTGCTTGATTGATATGATTTTTCAAAATGGCAAATCCTAATTAAACTGCTTTGGTCATGTGACTGTTTCCACCAGCCATAAACATCATTCCTCCAGTCTTCAGTGTCACATGATCCTTCAGAAATGATTGTAATATGATGATTTGCTGCTCATGAATGTGTAATATCCTCTGATTCGCAGACTGCTGCTTCTTGAGGGAGGTCCAGGCTCGCCGTCCTGCTTGTTAGGGGCGAAACACAGTGTTTCGTGGGGCTTTGAGGACATGCTGCCCACACCAGAGAGCAGCGCCGCTGGAGCAGAGAGCAAAGGTGAGGGAGGAATGATGGCTGACCAGTGCTTGCACCTGCGAGATGGCTGTAACTGTTGAAAGCACATAGTTCTCTAAAATGCCATTGTGTGCAGTAGCATTCATTTTTACCTTAATGGAAATGACTGTAATAACAAGTTTCAGAAATGCTTCAACACACAGTACGTGGGGCTCTTTGATTTCTGCAGCATGGATGGAATCACGGGATCCAGTCACAAAAATGGAATTTACAGTTTACAGTGGCATGTGGAAGTTTGGGAACCCCTTGCAGAATCTGTTAAAATGTGAATCATTTTCAAAAAAATAAGAGCGACCATTCTAAATGCATGTAATTTCTTTATTTAGTACTGTCCTGAGTAAGATATTTTACATAAAAGATGTTTGCATATAGTCCACAAGACAAAAAAATTACTGAAATTATTAAACTGAGAACTGTTCTTCAAAATTGTTTTTCTTCATATTTTACTTTAAACCATAAACCTCTGTTGTGCAGCACTAATTGTTATTTAATTTTTGTATTCCTTAATTTGATAACCACAGTTTTTGGTAATAAAGCTGTATTTAATTTAAAGAGATAACTCCGAATTTGCTGGAAAAAGCAAACAAAAACAAACATTTTCTAGGGCCTTATTATTGTAAAGATTTTAATAAATTCTTAAGTTGTATCACTTCAACTGATTAGACATGCTCTTTGATTATTACTAATTGATTAAAGCATTAAAGTGGAGTAAAACAGACAAAATGCTATTTGTGAAAAATAAAGAACAGATTTCAAAGGCCATAAACATAATTTTGGTTTAATTTTAAATAATTGTTGTTAAATTTTAGGAGTTTAATTATTTAAGTTAATTAGGCATACTTTATGATTATTATTCAGTTTACCATTAAAATAGAATAAAAAATAAAAAAAGTCTAGTAAAAAACAAACACAAAAGTGGAATTTGGGGAAAAATACGGCCGATCTTTAAGAGGGCCCTCAGCATACCAGTGCAATCCCTGCTCCTGTTTTGCTGTTGACGAAGTCATTTTTCCCTTTCAAAGTTGATTTGCGGTGTCTTGCCTCCTCTCACACTCTCTGACATCTCTCTCTCTCTCTCTCTCTCTCTCTGTTTGCAGACACAGACCTGGGCCGCTGCCTGGCTACAGATGGTTTCTATCTCTACACGACAAACTCTTTTGGGAAGGGCTTAAGTAAGCTTGGCTCGGGGCAGCATGGGACACTGAGGTAACACTAAAACCTCTTCACCTCCTGCCCTGTTTTTCTATCTGTATGATAACAAACTGTTTAATTCATTAAAGAATAGTTTCTTCTAACCCAAGCCAATTGATGGTTGTTTGATTGCTGAAAAATATTAATATAACATAACTGAATGACCTCACTTATTAACATATCAGTCCGTCAATTATCAACTGCTCACAAGGCTGTAGGTGCCTAAGACATTTCTATTTTTAAAATGAGCATAAACATTCATAGCATTTTTTAAAAAAAGTTTACAGATCAATTGAGATTAGAACAGATTAATTTAGACATGAACATTAGGTTTAAACTTTAACACAGAATTTCATAAGACACAGTACGCGCTAAAACATTGTTATTGACATAGTCAAAATTACGATAATAAAATTGTTACATTGCGTGAAGTAAAAGTGAATATATTATACCTGTATACTCCGCCAAAAAAATTATAAAAAAAAAAAAGTATGTGGCACCGGTCATCCTTCACATTTAACATGAAAAACATCAATAGACTTACTGATGATTTTTTTTTTTTACTCAAATTTAACGAGACACTCGTCTGTATTAAATTGTTCTGCTTTTTTTTCAACATGCACTTAAATATTTATTCGCTTTTATTTTGTGCTGCAAATATGAAACAGGAAAATATAATTGATTCACATGCCGCTTGAAAGGAGGCGAATATCTCTCTACAAATTAAAGAGCATAAAAAGCATTTATTGTTTGTATTTTATCTTAAAATTGACAGAAGGCTGAGGCTTTGTGTTATAACAAAAAGTAATAAAAGCCCAGAGCTTATTGTGATTAAAACGTTACCTCTTATTTCCAAGCATTTATACCATAATTAAAAGCTTGTGAATTGTCACATGATTTTATTTACTTCAGAAAAATCAACTTAACAAGAGTCAAACTAAAATGTTTATATATCAATGGTAAATTTTTATGGTTATCAACCAGTGGAATATTACCTTTTATTCTTTCAATAAATAACAAATCATTTTAATGCAGCTAGCTCGTAATCACGACTTAATACGTGGAAAACAGGAAGTTTCTCGCTCAGCACAATGGAGTGCATCGTTTTGTTAACTTTGTGGTTTATTATTTTGAGTCATTTGGGATGCAGTGACACAGAAGACCCTCTCACAGCATATTGCTTTATAAATCTATTGCGTTTGCTGCTCAGAAATGTTCACATAATCATGCTGCATGTATCAGTAGCTCCGGCGCGGTTAGTGCTCACACTGCATGCATACCAGACCTAGTTAAACTGAACCCGCTCTTGCCTACCTCTTCCAACCAACCGCTGCACGGAGCGATCACATTAGTCAACCAAACCGGGCTTTGGGGGTCAGACGCGCTCGGGCACGGTTCACATCCTAAGAAAATAATCGCACAGCCTAATTGATATTCTGTAATTTAATCGACTAATTGAATATTCAAAAATCCTGACGTGCTGCATGATTGCGTGAAAATTTATGAGCAGCAAAGGCGATAGATCTGTAGAGTAATATATTGTGAGACGGACGTGTGTTAGTGTGTTTCATTCGACTCAAAATAATAAACCACAATGTTATCAAAACGATTCACTCCACTGTGTTGAGCAAGAGCGCTTCTCTGCTGTCTTCTCGTGCTATCAGAAACTTTCTATTTCCAACATATAAAGTCATGTTTGGTTCCAAAACGCAATAAATCCATTTTGATCCATTTTGATCTATTTTAGTAAAATATATATATTTTTTTATTTATATATTTTTTTTTACCAAGAAAGTGGCAAGATGAAAACCACTATTTTCTGTTAGAAACTTTCACATAGCATATTTAGGTTATAATAACATAAACATTTAAATCCAGATTTAGATTCAAAGATTTATTATAAAATGTCATTTATTTTTATTTTTATTTCCAAAATGCAATAAATCCATGGAGTTTTTTTTTTCTTCATTGAATCAATATACAAGTTATATTTCATATTGAAACTGTTGAAAATACAAAGCAGTAAGTTGATGCACATATGACAGTTTTTGAACTTGGTCAATACTAATCTTATATACAAGCACTGGCCTAAAAATGCATTCATCAGTCATCACTTCCAAAATGAATTAAACGGTTCATCTTGTTAATGCTATAAATTAATTACAGCAATAAAAGAAAATTTAATCATGAACAAGAACATGAACAACAACATCACATTAGACCACAGAAATTCAAAAATTATATTTCCCTTACATTCAACTAGCTAACAAAAGTGAATTCATCCTTGGCATATTACATTCATTTAGTTTACAAAAACAAAAACTTAAATGACATTAATAAAAACACTTACACTGACAAGCTGCGCAATATTGCGTTCATAATCGAATGCTAACGTGATATTGTATAACTTGTCAGTGATGAATGGCTCTGTGTAATAAACGCCGCTCCATCTGAAAGCACACAATGGAGATTTATCACAGAACAGGCTTTACTGATGAGATGCACACGGCAATCACATGCAGTTTATCATGCAGCCCTTGTTTGTTTGTTGATCACAAAGTAGATGAGGAAAACTAGGATGCCGGGTGTATTCAGAGCGCTCCCATTACACTCTAGAGTGTGTGGAATGGTGCGCTGTGATTGGTTGTTACTGTCTAGCGTGCACGGAATGGTGCGCTGTGATTGGTTGTTACTGTCTAGAGTGAGTGGAATTGTACGCTGTGATTGGTTGTTACTGTCTAGAGTGCGTGGAATGGTGCGCTGTGATTGGTTGTTACTGTATAAATTGCGTGAAATGGTGCGCTGTGATTGGTTGTTACTCTCTTGAGTTTGTGGAATGGTGCGCTGTGATTGGTTGTTACTCTCTAGAGTAGGGCTGCACGATATTGGGAAAAAATTACATTGCGATATTTTATTTTTCTGCGATATATATTGCGATATTAAATAAAAACATTTCTTACAAACAAAAATGGGATGAGCACACTTACATTCTCATTTTAAACGATTTAAACATCGACACCATCGTGTCAATTGATTAATATGCGCGAGGGAGAGAGAGCGAGTGTGCGGCCTGGTCTCTCTCTCTCTCTCTCTCTCTCTCTCTCTTTCGTGCGCGATCTTTCTCTCAGGCCGGTGACAGGTGCAATATTTGAAAATGGATAATTATTAATAAATTTTTTTAATTACATTTATATCTGGATATATGTCAACCTATAGACTTTCAAACATCTAAGTGTCAAGAATTAATATGAATCTGTGTACAAAATGACATATAAACATATTTTCCTATTATATTTTGCCTGGAAATGCTTCCAGCACGCTTGCGTGTCATGTGAAAAATAGGCGTTGGTTCTATTTCTAGCATGCACGTGTTTTCCGCGCGGCTCGGGCCACACCTGAGATGCGCGTCTCACGCAGGCAGTCTGCAAGCTCTAATCTGTTAACATGGGAGCCGTCTTAAAAACGGACTTGCCACGCAGCTGAGACGCTTGCGCCACGCATCTAGTGTGTCGCCGGCTTCGCGTTTGCGCTCTCTCTCTCTCTCGCGCGCGCCCTCTCTGGCCCATACAGTTAATGAATAACGGAGCAACTACAACAGCCTACATCGCACATCCTGCGATGTGACTATAGTGTATTCGTACATCGCGATATCGATGCTTAAACGACACATCGTGCAGCCCTACTCTAGAGTGTGTGGAACGGTGCGCTGTGATTTGGTTGTTTCTGTCTACAGTGTGTGGAATGTTGAAAAAAGGGAGAAAACGTGACAGAATAACTCAACGGAGATTTTACTAAAATTAAAAATGTACTTACTTAAATAACAACCAGATCCCATACTGATTTTGGTGGAAACATTTTTTTTTTTTTTTTTAAGTTGGAACCAAACTCTTCATTTAGACAATGAAAAAACATGATTTGTGAAAATTGTTATAAAGTTATCTGCTTTTGCAAATGAACCCTTCATAAAAATATGCAAAATAAGATAACTTTATTACAGTTTTCACAAATCATGTTTTTCATTGTGAATTCCAATTAATCTCAATCAAACTGCAGTTGGGTTATTTTGATTGGGTTAAAAATTAACAAAAAATATATATAATAAAATAAATATAATAAAACTAACACAATAAAACACAATTAAAAAAACACATGATTTTTTTTTTTTTTTTAACTGAGTTATCTGTTTGCAAACAAAGACTTCCAATATATGTGTGTATATATAGCATGTTTGTTTTAAAGCTCCACTGCAAAAAATACCAAATTCCACGAATTGTTGACATATTTGTCAACAGAATTGTCCTGGCACATCTCTTAAACATCCAAAACGTCTTCCTCTGCTCTTCCTCCCAGGGGTTTTGTGTACTGTCGGAATGAGGAGCTGGAAGCAGGATGGTTGGCGCACAGCAGTGGCTTTTTGCTCCACCGTCCAGCCTCTTTTGACAGCAAACCTCATCAGCTGTGCCAGGTCCTCGATCCCTTCACACTGCAGGTACGTCCCCTGCATCTCAAACCATCATCCTGCACACTGCACTTTTAATCTTATAAATATAAACAACTGTATTTTTTCTCCGTATGCTTGAAAATAAACCAGTCACATTTCTGGATGTGCTTGTTCCATTATTACTGATGCAATATTAATTTAGGAAAACATCTAATTTTGAGAAGATTTTCAGCATATATGGGTAATAAATAGATGGTTTAGTGTCTTTTTTTTAGTGTAATGATTTTTTTGTTTGTTTCACTTATAGTGTACACATCCCCTCCAGCCTGTAGTTAAAATTTCTGTTTGGACTTTATTAACATATGTTATGCATTTACTCCTGAAATTTTAGTTAAAAGTTAAAGTTGTGTCCGATAATGTCAGATTTCTTCTGAATTCTGCAAGCAAAGTTGCAAATGGTGGAAATTAAGTTTGAATCTTCAATGCGTCACATATTTTCCAATATTTAGATGTCAGTTTCAGATATTAAATCCATTTTATGTCTTGAATCCTGTATGAATGGCCTGTATGAATACCTGTAAAGAAGAAAATGTAAAATAAAATGCAATACATTTGGAATGTTCTGGCATGTTACCCTTATTGAATCTGAATCAGATGTGTAACATTTTTGATGAACCTCTGAGATGACGTTGTATATTGACTTGGCCCTTACAGATGCGTTATTTGTGGAAGCTTCTAGTTCCCTGTTTCTCTCTGTTGAAGGTTTCCCAAGTGGTAGAGATGCCGCTCCATCATTTCCCAGTGGGCAGCAGCTTGACCAGCCTGCGTCTGTGTTCTGATGGTACCTTCCTCTACTGGGTTTGGTCACCTGTCAGCATCAACGAGAAAACCCAGAAAGGCCACTCTGTCTTCATGGATGTCTTCCAGCTTACGGTATGAACTTCAGTATGTTCTCTGTGCAGATTTATAGTTGGATTTACAGTTCTTTATTGCATGCAATAACTGGTAAAACTTGTTAAATAGAAGTTCACTTTAGCAAACTTGTTAAAAAAAGATAACTTTTTATAGATAAAAATTGTATACTTTAAAAGAAAATGCTTAGGTATGAACTGAATGCACTTAATTACATTTCATTTGCAATTAATTGAAAACGTTTTAGTTCCATCCATACTAAATGCAATTTTAGTTAAGAATTTAAGAGTGTTTTTTGACCAACGTAAAACAAAGGTTAATTTGTATATGTAATTTCATGGTAACTTGTATTGTCTTTGAAATATGGTAAATGTACTGACAGCTAAAATATACTTTTAATGTTATTTCTATTGACAAGAGTATGTCATATTTAACTAATTAGTAATTACTCATTTGTAATGGTGATGCTGCAATTTAGTACATATATTATTTCTAAATGTTATATTGAATAACAAACTGCAGTTAAAACGATAATCAACTACATTACATGTGCTTAAGTATGTAAGTCAACCCTTTCAAATAAGTTCTTTAAAGTAGGACAAAAATTATAAAAACATAATGATTTAAAAATGTAAGCTAAAGTAAAACTTGAATTTTATATGATTGCAAATTACACTTTTTAAAAGTGTACTTAAGTGTGCTCAGAAACAGTCATGAAAGTGTCTCTCTTTAAGTCACTTAAGTGGCCTTTTATTTCATTAATACTATATTACCTGCAAGTCCAGTTTATTTTATTTTTTTAAATATACTTTTAAGATTTGAAGTATAATTAAAGATCAATACAATTAAGTGCACTTCTTTAACAAAGGAATTATTGTAAATGTTGCAAGTAAACAAGTGTTCGATAAACCTTCATTTCACAAGTTCCCACTGTGTGTGTTTTTCAGACTGAGTCGGGTCTGTGTGTGGCCAGTCCTATACAGGATCGGGTGATCCTGTCGCGAAAGGAAGGCGAGTCATCGAAGTGTTTGAATGAGCTGCTCCTGAGCCGTATGTCTCGCTTTCGTGCCTCGCACTCGTCCACGCTAGCTGCTCTCACCGGTTCTGCCATCACCAACCCCGTCAAAGAGGAGCAGTCGGGTAATGCTTCATTTTATTGAATGTACACTTGTAGTGTACTTCAAATATTTTATAACTGGGGATGCATGATATTATTGAAAAGTTATGGGAATCGACCGATAAAAGCTTAAAAAACGGATACCGATATATCTTGCCGATATGACGAATAACTTTTTTAGTTCGTTTTTTTTTTTATTAGCAATTTTGTTGTGTGTCTTTTGTCTTTTTAAATATGTCTATATAGTTTTTATAAATTTTTTAGTTTGTTGTTTCAGTACATGAAGTAAAATGAAAATAATTTTTTTAATGGTTTTAGCTTTAGTTAATTATAATAACCCTGGCGAATGGGAAAAGTAGAGCAAACTTCCAGAGCTGCAGGTTCATGTCTCTGCTGTTCTGTAATTCCTCAGTGTTGATCGTGGGCTCTTGTTGCTGTTTTATTCTCGTCCCAGTAGTCAACACAAGCTGTGGTCTGTCTATAAAAACACTGAGGAAGACGCCGATGTACGTGTGCGGGACGTATCTGGTGATGCTGGCGCCCGCTCCAGGTGTAGCTGGGAGCTCGGCCACACGCTCGCTGTTCGGTGGATCCAGTGGCCTTTCTTCCCTCAAGAGTAAGATCGTTATGCCCTAAACAATTAATTAACCTTTTAATTAAGGACTGTTTCATGCTCATCTCTATCATGGATGGTGTCAAAATGGCGATTAATCATTCACTGTTATCCATTCTTAACACCGCTGTTACCTAATCAAATACAGGACAATTAAAAAGAACTGCTTTTTTAATAGCATACATGCAATCCAGGAGTTATTTACATTGGAGCTTTAATTAAACATTCTCAAGCTCTCCTTACCATTTTCATTCCCTGCCTTGTGTTTTCTTTCCTAGTCTTGGCGTCCAGTTTGGTGTTTAACCTGGCTGATGGTCAGTTTAGCAGTCGTGCGGATCTGGTAGATGCTCCAGGAAGCTCTCTGGGTCGCGGGGCTCAGGTTGCAGGACTGGGTAAGAATCAGACATTTCTACACGTTAAGATCCTTTCACATTTAACATGATGCAAAAAAAGCAAACCACATATCAGACTAATTCACCGATATGCACTGGGACATTAAAATATAAAAAAGACATGAGCACCGATGAACATTTAAAATATTCAGTCCTTCTCTTCTGGAAAATGGGCCAAAAATGCTGATTACTTTTTCTGTTAATTTTAAGCAGTTGGATATATGGAGAAACAAAAAACATCTCTTGAAAGACTTTATTTGATCAAAAACTACAAAAAAATTAAGGTTTTGACAAAATTTATGTTTATATATATATATATATAATAAAAATGATGGTGACACTTTCTGTGAAGCCTGTATTTATAATGCATTGTATCTTATAACCACAAATAGGTAAATGTTGTAATGTGTTGTTACTGTTGTTATGATTATTTATCAGATGATACAATAAAACACATTAAAAGGTTATTTATAAAGCATTGTGAATGCCTTAAGAATGGCCTTAGGCTTCATAAAAAAGTGTTACAAAATGACAAAAGCACATTAAAAATACTAAAATGTATCTGAAATAAACTGAAAATCTAAAAGTAAACACTACATCAAAATATTAATAATACTAATAATAGTATTACTATATATAGTAAAATACAGTAAATAAAATACTGTAATAGTATTATTAGTAATATTGTAATAGTTTGTTGTATTATTTTTTTAATGTTTAATGTTTTTTTATTTTTTGGCTCTTGGGCTTGTTTTGCGTTCTTCAAGTGTTCCTGAAATAAGTCTCTTTAAGTGTTGTATGAGTAATGATGTTCTGTTTTGATAATGCTTGTTGCAGGGGCCTGTTATGATGCACTTAACAACTTGATCTGGACGTGCTCCAGCGACTACATGGACCAGTGGTGTAATCCTGGGAACCAGGCCTTTCATCATGTGTGCCAGCGACTGGGCGTCAGTCACATCATCAGTCAGCCTAAAGGTACTGAACTAAATGTCTAAGTTAACAAAAAGTACAAAACCGTTAGCTGGAATAGATTTTTGTATGGTGTAAGATTGTACAACATAACATTTTTGGCTTTTCTAAACATTACACCATGTCCAAACCAGGAACACTTGCAGGCGTTTAATAGCGATGAAAGCTTATTTTGCTTAAATGTCCCTTGTGAAAAAGAAATGTGCTTTAGCATACTTTTAAAAGAGCACTTATTACAGTCATATATACTTTAAAGGAATATATTTGTGTAAATGTTTTCAGACACATAACTGCATGTTAATTGCAGTTAAATATAAATGTATTCTAATTAAAATTTATATTAAATGCAGTCAGCTGAAATTCAGTGTGTTTTTGGGTGACTTAAGTAGGACATATTTTTCTGTTGTCTTTTTGAAACATGGTTAAAGTAGTGCTGAATGTACTGTCAAGCATTTATGATGAACTGCAGTATGTATGTCTTGTCTTTAAAACTATTTGTAATTACACATTTGTAATGATGAAGTTACAATTTAGTAAATTTAAAATATATTTTAAGTACATTACAGTTAAAATAATAATCAAGTGCTTTACATGTTCTTTGACTAAGTTTGTTAGTCAAAACATCAAAATAAGTGTACTATAAATCACAACAAGGGATTATTAAAGCAATGATTTAAAGGTGTACTTAAGTGTGTTAAGAAACAATCATGAAAAAGTAACTTAAGTGGCCTTTTACTTCATTAACATTAACAATTTCGTTGTTGTTGTTTTTATATACTTTTAAGATTCAAAGTACACTGTCAAGTGCACATTCAAAACAATTAAGTGCACTTCTATTGTCACAGTGTCTGGGTTGTGTTCCCTGGGGTTCCACTAGATGTCCTCCTTTCTCACGGTGTCTGTCACCAGATCACTTCCTGTTCCCTTATATGGTCACCTTCCTCCTTGTTAAGTTAATTGATTGTTCCCCACCTGTCTCCTGTTTCCCCATTATCCTTCTGTGTATAAATACCCAGTCTGTCTTAGTCTGTGTTACGGAGTCCTTGTTTAATGTTATGTTATTTCATGCCCGTCATCCTTGTCTTGCCTTGCGTTAGTGTCTTGTTTATGTCTGCTTTGATCTTCTGGTTTTGACCCTGGCTGGACTGTTTACCCTTTTGGATTATCCCTAATAAACGACGTACCTGCAAATTGGTTCCTTCTCCTGTGTTTCCCATAACACTAACGTGACATCTATTTCACAAGGGTTTATTGTGCTCATAGGCCACTTGTTCTTTAAAGTAATTTTTTTTAGATGTGCTGATATTTTGTAAATGAATGATCTGTATTGGTTTCCCAGTAATATGTTTTTGACTCTTTATGACAGAAGAAATGATAGACACATCCAAAGTGATAAACCAGCTGCTCCATCATGTTGGTGCCATGTGCATCCATCAGCTCAACCTGCTGGCAGCCAGCAGTAATCTGCACCTGGGACCCTTCATCGGGAAACAGCCCATGGAGGCCTGCCACTTCAGCTCCATATGTGACGTCATGGAGAAGGCCATGGTCAACGGAGACACCTGCATCATCCGCTGCATTCTAGTTGTCTTTCAGGTGGGGTTTTTCTAGAATAATTGGTAACGATACCAAATATTGGTTTTGTTACCAATAAATGATGATCCACCAACAAGACTTGCTCTTTAATATCTGCTAACTCTTTATTGTCATGGTCTCCCAACAGACATTCTACTGACTACAAGTAACTTTGCAAGTACATGGGTCAAAGACATTAAGATGTCTGCATCAAAAGAAATGTACAAAAGTAAAAAAATGTATGTTCATTAGAACGTTTTTGGAGAATAAAATGTCAAAATTTGGTTGAAATAATGTTACATTGTCATTTAGTATATGTCATTCAAGCAACATGCTCATTCTGACACGTACATATTCAAATATATAAAAGAATAAGGAAGCGTATTAAATTTGATTGTGTTTTAAATTAGTAAAACATTCTCACTGACAAAACCTACGATAGTGGCACATTTACATTTTTTAAAAATTTACAACTAATTAGTATTTGGAGTGAAAGTAATTAATCTTTTAATATGTCATAAATAGTTTTTTTGTTGTAAACATGCCTGACAAGATTGTTACACTGAATGAAATTTTAGTGGGTCTCTTCTGTAAATCATGGAAAAATATGTGATATTAAATGTTTGCTCAGAAAAACTAAGACAAAATAGCAATTAAATTAAACTGATTATTTTTTCTTGATTTAAAGCAGTATTACACTTATTGTTTTTATGCTTAAACCCCACATTTAAACCTATTCTAACTCTAACCCTACCAGTCCACTAATACTCTAATGAGAGTTAGTAGATATGTAGGTGCAACGTTACTTAGTCAACAGAATGTGTTAAAGAGACCATCAAAATAAAGTGAAACCGAATATTTAAATTAGATGATTTTTTAAATTACTTTTGATTAATTTTGAAGGATGGAACTGTTCAGTGGAAGTGATCATTTTGTTAAAATATTACAAAAAGGTTAGAAATTTAAATATTATTTATTTTATTTTTTTCATCAAGGTTGTGTTCCAGTTTTTTAATCTAAATGCGGAGCAGAACCGAGACGGTGTGAAGCGCTCTGGACTGTTGCTGTGGCAGTTACTCATGGCTCCTCACGATCAGATAGAGCCGGAAATACAAAGAGAAGTGTGTCTGGCCATCAGGTGAGCCTTCAAAGGAAGTCAGAAAATCCCAAAAGTCAAAGAATATCTCAATATCTGGAATAACTATAAACCTTTTTTTTTTTTGTCCATTTTTCTCATCAGCTCAGGTTTAAACTCTTTGTACCAGAGTGAATCCGAGTTGAACAACCTGCTAAAATTCGTTTTCACCGAGGGTGAGAATTGCAAATAGATTCACATAGAACAAACAATCATGCTTAATTAGTCAAATTAGCATGAGTTTACTGAAATTGCCCAATTTCATAACAGTGCCAGTGATAACGGTTTGTTTTTTTGTTTTCTCTGCAGGGGAGAAGAACAGTGGTTTGTCTCAATTGCGTGATGTTATATTGAACAACCTTGCTAACCAATTACAGAAGAACCGCTTTGGTAGTGAGGACGATGATCACTACAGGTAACCGTTTCACTAGTCTTCAGACGGAAAGTGCTCGAGTTAAATTTAAACTGCTTGCTCTGTTCACTTCGTATTTTACTCTACTAGCACACGTTGCATAAAAAAAGATTCATTTATTTTCTTGTCATTTCAACAAAAATGTGTTGTTATTCACCTTGACAACTGTAAACATGGTTAATGTCTGTCATGTGCAAGCCCTTTCTCCCATCTTCTCCTGCAGGCTGAAGGATGAACTGTTGCAGTGTATCTTGAAGACTGTAGTGCGCGAGTCGTGTCTGCTCATCACCAAATGTCAAACGGTTTCCACAGAAGACCTTCAGAAGCTTCTCTCCACTGTACCTGTATGTGACTTTAAGCATTACTTTGATAAGATATACTTTTTAACTTTTAAGTGAACTGAATTAATGTTGAAAGATGCAGTTCTACAAGCTGTTAGCTTTCATAAGCCTTGTGAAAAAGAAGTGCGCTTTTAAATAAAGATACTTTATTACTAAAATAATATACTTAATATATACTTAAATGTAAACTAAAGGTAATGTTTTCACACACTCAACTGCATGTTAATTGCAATTAAATTATATTTATTTTTTATATTAAATGCGTTTAGCTGAACTGTAGAGTGTTTTTGACCCACTTAAGTAGGACTTAAGTACATCTTCATGTAATGTAATAATGACTTCTGTTCGCTTTGAAATATGGTTAAAAATGCTGAATGTACTGACAAACATTTGAAACACTAAAAGCATAATGTATTTAAATGTAATTGTTAAGTTTAAATTTAGATTAAATACTTTTAGCTGAACTTTAAGGTGTTTTTGACTCACTTAAGTAGGACTTAAGTATATCTTCATATTTATTTTTTAACTACTTATTTTGTCTTTGAAATATGGTTAAAGTACTGCTGAATGTACTGGACAAACATTTATGATACACTAAATGCGTAGTGAATTTAAATGTAATTGTAATTACTCATGTGCAATGATGAAGCTGCAATTTAGTGCCTTTAAAATTATATTTATTTAAAAATTAATACTGAATAAGACACTGTAGTTCAAATGATAATCAAGTACTTCACATGTGCTTTAGTATGTAAAACACATCAAAATAAGTATACTTTTTGAAACATGACAAAAGATAATTAAAACAATATTTTAAAATAAAACGTAAAATTTGACATTATTTCAAGTACATTGAGTGTACTTGAATGTTTTTAGAAACACAGTCGTGAAAGTGTCTCTTTAAGTCATTAAATGGCCTTTATTTTGTTAATACTGTATATTATTTGCAAGTACTTAATTTTTTTTTAAATACACTTTTAAGATTTGAAGTACACTACTAAGTGCACATTCAATATAATTAATGAGCTTCTTTTTCACATGGGAAAACACATCCATAATAAAAAAAAAAAAAAAAAACAATTCTGTATAAATGATACAGTTTACTATGATCTCATTAACTGGCAGCACTTCTACATCAACAGGTAGCGTCACCAAGCTTGCGTTATCTAATGGCTGTGCAGAACCATTTGCTCAGCAACACCATCCTGCTCCACCCGGACGACATTGATGATAGTGACAGCTCCCTACAAGGGGAAACAATGAAGGTACAGGTAAACATCCCCTTTAAAAACCCTACGTTCTCTCGGATTGGTTATTGTGGACTGATGGTGTCTCCATCCAGGAAAGGAGGAACATACAGGAATGCATTACATTGATATTAAATTGGTTCAATATGTGTGTTTCTTCAGAAAGGTTTTTTTTTATTAATTAATTTATTTTTTTTATTAAGTAATTCAGTGTATTTAGTGTCCATTTTATTTATTATTTGGTAAATGTTCATGTAATAAGCATTGCTAAATGTAATGTAGGTTTTTTTAGAAGGATAGGATGTCCACTTTCTGTGTTCCTCTCATTAACAGACATTAATTGTGTTCTAATATCTAGTGAGCTGCCTTCTAAGTGATAATATGGTTTATATGGAACATGATCAGTGACCTATTTGAAACACACAGTATGGGCAGCATCTCTCATAAATAAATCATAAATAATTCTAATCTAACAACAACAATTTAAGCAAAAAATACAGCAGTAGCATACAAATGTTGGATGAAAAGCAGCATTTTTAATAAGGTTGAACTATATCAATATATCATAAATTGACTCTGATGTTTTGATTGGTTTATTTTCAGTTTTGACTTTGTGTTTGGGCTGGAAAGATGTCAAAACATTGAGGAAAACAGTGTTAACTCAAGGGTTTACAACAGAGCCATTGTACCTTCTCTTGTAAACAAGAGGTTCGCTTAATTATTGAATGTGCAATTGCAGAGTACTTCAAATCTTAAAAGTATGGCAGCTAATATCATTTAAATGAACCCTTGTGCATTGTTCAAATCCACTACCCTTTCGTTATGTTTGGGATGAAAACATCCACTCAATTAAACTGCTGTAAAAATGTATCAGATAAATAAAAAATCTTTTCTTTTTGATAAATCTATCAATCAGCCTCAGTCCAGACCAAAACTACCAGGCTTAGTTTCTGACTTTTTTGTATAGGCCTATCTGAAGGGTTAATGGTCCCACCAAGTGATAAACTGTAAAAATAAAAATTTTTACCTCTTCCCAAAAGGAAAAAAACCACAAACAATCAAGAATGCATGATTATATGGTGTCATAGCTTTGCTATCAAAAAATGTCGTTATAATGGAAGTCAATGGGGCAAAAACAGCCACCAACAACAAATGAGGGAGAAAAAATTTAAATCTAATGCTGCACAAAAACTAAAAATGCATCAAAGCCAACGTTGTTGCTAATCCTTGACATGCCCAAGACTGTGATAAAAAGTCTTGTACATTTTTACAGCAGTTTAATTTAGTGGATGTTTTCATCCACGAACATAAAAACTGGGTAGTGAATTTGCCCACAGTGTATTAAGTTTTGAAAATAAGGTTTGTCACCAAAAATCATTCCATTTGCTGAAACACATAGAAAGCTGTGGCCAAAGTAAGACTCAACTTTACCCCCCAGTGGATGAAAAATGTCCCAAAAAACGTAGAAGGGTTAAATAAGACCACTTAAAGGGTTAGTTCATCGAAAAATGCAAATTATGTCATTAATAACTTACCGTCATGTCGTTCCAAACCCGTGAGACCTCCATTTATCTTCAGAACACGGTTTAAGATATTTTAGATTTAGTCCGAGAGCTCTCAGTCCCTCATTGAAGCAGTGTGTACGGTCTACTGTCCATGTCCAGAAAGGTAAGAAAAACATCTTCATAGTAGTCCATGTGACATCAGAGGGTCCGTTAGTAATAATACATTTTGGTCCAAAAATAGCATAAACTATGACTTTATTCAGCATTGTCTTCTCTTCCGTGTCTGTTGTGAGAGAGTTCAAAACAAAGCAGTTTGTGATATCCGGTTTGTGAACGAATCATTCGATGTAACCGGATCTTCTTGAACCAGTTCATCAAATCGAACTGAATTGTTAACTTAAGCTGTTAACTTTTTTAATGTGGCTGACACTCCCTCTGAGTTAAAACAAACCAATATTCCGGAGTAATTCAATTCCGGAGTAATTTACTCAAACAGTACACTGACTGAACTGCTGTGAAGAGAGAACTGAAGATGAACACCGAGCCAATAATAGCTAGCAAAAGCAAAAGAACCGGTGAACTGTTTTCTTCAACCGGTTTATTGAATCGAACTGTCCGAAAGAACTACTGGTGATCCGAACACCGATGCAACCGGTTCTTGTTTTGTTCGTTATCTGGCTCGGCTGGGTGTTCATCTTCAGTCCTCTCTTCACAGCAGTTCAGTCAGTGTACTGTTTGAGTAAATGAATTACTCCGGGATATTGGTTTGTTTTAACTCAGAGGGAGTGTCAGCCACATTAAAAAAGTGAACAGCTTAAGTCATTTGTGGATTAATGCGTATTGGAGACACGAACAGTTTAAAACGATTCGATTCGGTTACATCTAGTGATTCGTTCACAAACTGGATATCACTAAACTGCATTGAACTCTCTCTCACAACAGACACGGAAGAGAAGACAATTCTGAATAAAGTCGTAGTTTTTGGACCAAAATGTAGTTTCGATGCTTCAAAATATTCTAACTGACCCTCTGATGTCACATGGACTACTTTTATGATGTTTTTCTGACCTTTCGGAACATGGACAGTATACCATACACACAGCTTCAATGGAGGCACTGAGAGCTCTCGGACTAAATCTAAAATATCTTAAACTGTGTTATGAAGTTGAACGGAGGTCTCACGGGTTTGGAACGACATGAGGGTGAGTTATTAATGACATAATTTTAATTTTTGGGTGAACTATCCCTTTAAGTGAGATATAGAAACTTACATCACGGTTTCTAAACACACTTAAGTACACTTTTAAAAAGTGTACTTTTTAATACTGTCAAATTTAAAAGTTTTGCTTAAAAGAATATTTTTAATAATAATATCAATCTTTATTGTGCTTTAAAGAAATACAAAAAGCACTTGATTTATAATTTTAACTGTAGTGTGTTACTTGATATTATATTTAAGTTGATATAATTAAAATTTGCATCTTCATCATTGCAAATATATTTAAGTACACTTTAACCATATTTCAGAATATAAGTAATTATGATTAATTAGCTCAAAAAGCACTTTATACTTAGATTGCACTTAATATAAATTTAAACTATTATATATTTTCATCTTATTGCACTTAACTTGCAATTAAGTGTGGCTGAAATCATTGCATTAGATGTATTCTTTTAAGGTATATTGTTTCTGCACTAAGTGCTCTTTTTGAAGTATGCTAGAGTGCACTTCTAGTTCACGAGAGTTCTGTAGCAGCTGTAGATGTTCTCTGAGAAATGTGTGTGTTTACTGAACGTGTTCCCGTCAGGAGCTGCAGACCAGCATCCTGTCACTTGCCTCGAAGATCCTGGTTGGATGTGATGAGGTTCTGGAGACACTTCAGCAAGTCACCAGCTCGCTCATCAACAGCAGCATCAGCGATCGAGAGGCCAGGTGCGTTCGGAAATCAGCAACACTTCTCTGATGATGCTCTATTTGTATTTGTACGTGCATTTAACCACTTTCTTTTATTTATAATTTTCTCTACACTCTACCTTTTTATAATCAAGACTGAGAGGACTTGAGCAGGTGACGAAGGCCACGATGTTGGGTCACTTGCTGCCAGTCCTCTTGACGTCACTGATGCACCCGAACCTTCAAACCCTGACGCTCGCTGATGCTCTCATGCCACAGCTGGTCCAGCTGGTCCTCTATACTAGTCAGGTGTGTATCATTATCAGAAAGAGCTGATCTGCTTGAGACCTGTGAAAAGATGGAGGCCAGCCAGTCTGTGACTCACTGCAATTATCTTTCATCATATGGAAAGTGTTTGACATGGATAACACCTTCATTTTTATGTATTTGCTTCCAAATACTGTATGTTTATTTATTCAGTATATTGCCTAATCGATGCACCATGTCAGTATTGTACACCACCACCAAGCCTGCATTTATTTTGATGAAAAAATTCAGTAAAATCAGTAATATTGCACAATATTATTACAATTTAATATAATTGATTTCTATATTTTTATATTGTAAAATGTAATTTATTTCTATGATGCAAAGCTGAATTTTCAGCATCATTTCTGAATATTTTCAGTCTTGTGCTGCTGAATATTTTTGTGGAAGCTGATACATTTTAGTTTTCAGGATTCTCTGATGAATAGCATCAAAATAACAGCATTTATTAAATATTTTTGTAACATTATACATGTCTTTACTGTCATTTTTAAACAATTTAATGCATGCTTATTGAATAAACTTATTATTATTATTTTTTTTTACCTTTAAAATAATAAATCACGACCCAATCACGATGTTTGCATTAACTGCTCAGCGTCTCTGTCTATCCAACAGACTGCTTTGCTGCTAAAGACACATTCACCATTATTTGTTGAGGATTCACCCCTAAATCAAGGCTCCAATCCACCCTCATTAAATGACAGGTAAAGTATTTATAAACTTTTTTTTTTTTTATTCTATCAAAAGAAACACGTTTAGCATCTAGATTTTTCAAACCAAAAACAATGAAGTAGTTTTTATTTCAGTTTCCAGATTCTGGAAGAGAGAGAGGAGCCGGGCTTTCTGACCGGCCTGAAGATCCCTGCCCCGTGGGCTGCTGGGAAAACAGTGGAAACCGCTCATCCGGTGCGAGACAACTACAAGTTTAAAGAAACCGTGCACATCCCTGGAGCTCGGTGTCTCTACCTGCGCTTCGACCCTCGCTGCTCCTCACAATACGACTACGACAAGGTTTCACGCTTCTGCTCTTCTCAGTCACAGTGGAATGAAAGTGTTATGCTGAATATTCACACTCACAGTCTCTCTTGTTCTTCAGCTGGTGATTTACGCCGGGCCAAACACAAATAGTCGTAAAGTGAGCGAGTATGGAGGAAACACCATGGGTTACGGTAGCCGCAGCGTCTTGGGCACCGGATGGCCCAAAGATCTGGTCAAGGTGCGGAAATCTGATGCAGTGCTGTGCTCTTAATGAAGTCCAGTGCTTAATGTTCAATTGGTAGAGCACTGTTTATCAAGCGCAAGGTTGGGGGTAAATGTGTTCCCCCAGGAACACATGATAGGTAAAAATTGATAGCCTAAATGCACCGTAAGTCGCTTTGGATAAAAGCGTCTGCTAAATGCATAAACTTAATTTAAATGTAATTTTAATGTCATTCATGAAAAATGTCCACCTCTCCTCACATTGTGTATTAAAACACCTTTACTGATATTGATCAATTAACGTAAGAGTTATGACTTTTATTTTGAAAGAGATACAGATTGTAGCTTTTGTTGATTAAGCTTTAAATTAATAGAAAAGCTTGAATGTAAGCGCAATACAAAATACATTTCAGTTAAACATTTGTGTTTGTTAAAAGCCTTCAAAATGTAATGGGATGCTTAAATTGTGTCAAGAGTGCACTTTTTTTCTAAATAGATCAGTATCCTTATAGTGTTTCTGGATGTTTGGCAATAAAATTAATATAATTTCTAAAAATGCTTAATACTTAAGCCTTCTGCTTAATCTTGATATGTGACCCCGGACCTCAAAACCAGTCTTAAGTTGCACAGGTTTGTTCAGCAATGCAGCAATAAAATGTACCACAAATACATTATATGGGTCAAAATAATAGATTTTTTTTTAATGCCAAAAATCATTCGTATATTAATGAAATATCATGTTTTATGAAGATATTTTGTAGATTTCCTACTGTAAATATATCAAAAATTAATTTTCGATTTGTAATCTGCATTGCTAAGGACTTCATTAACTTTAAAGATGATTTTATCAATATTTATTTTTGTATTTTTTTTTTCAAACCATACATCAATGGAAAGCTTATTTATTCAGCTTTTAGATAAAATGTAGAAATTTAAGACTGGTTTTGTGGTCCTGGGTCACATATATAACACTGTAAGTTTTATTCTTTAATTATACTAATGTAATTTTTCTAGATGTATATGTCTTTGAGTATTTATCTAATTGTCTTTATCCACCAGAGCCTAGAGGAAGGATTAAAGATGTGTGTCGTTGACTAACGAGTGCTTCTGGAAATCCTAATTAAATATCACTGTTCTTTCAGGTGGAAGGAGACACGGTGACGTTCTCTTTTGAGATGAGAAGCGGACGCGAACACAACACCCCAGATAAAGCCATGTGGGGTTTCTCATGCACTGTCCGAGCACAGGTACCCAACTCCAGGCTTTAGATACATCCCAGTCATAAGATTTACAGTGACCGTGTAGAAACACCTGTTCATCAACCAAACATCCTGGTTACAAGGTCATTATTATAGACTGAAACGTTAATGTATATGAAACTATTACGATTGTGCCAGTTATTTTATTTTCATGTAAACACATGCATCTTGAAATGTATTAAGGACTAACCAGTCACAAAAGTGATGGAAACCGTTTATCAATCCAAAAATATTAATTAAACTGGCTACATGGACGTATTTCAATTATTTACTTTTTTGTTTATAAAGTGAAGTGTTAAATACTTAATTGGTTGCTAACATACGGTCAGCTGCAGAATTACATTTGTAACTGATTTGGTAGATGGATCAAAGAAAAGTGTACCAATTAAAAAGTAAATATAATTGTATGGTTGCACTTTATTTTACAGTACGTGTACTAACATGTACTTATAGTGTACTTACAGTGTATTTATCTGAGAAAGTTCTGGTAATACAAGGTAACTACATGGGGTAGGGTTAGGTTTAGGGGTAGGTTCAGGGTTAGTACCTAGTTATTACATAGTTATTGTAATTACTATAATAAGTACATAGTATTTACAAGAGGAACAGGACTGTAAAATAAAGTGCTACCAATTGTATTGTTAAACGAGGATTCAAAAAAGTTTAAATACATCGGCAAGACTAAAGTCCCATTTTTTTAATGCTTTAGCTAACGGTGACCAGCATATTTAATGTTGTAGTTTTGTGCACATCAAAAACAAATTATGGGTTTTGGAGCTCAGCAAAAGCTTTAAAATTGCATTTTAAAGAGTAATTGAAAATAAAATTAGGGCTGTTGTGTGATTTAATTAATTTAAAATATAGCTAAGATTTGTATGTTCATATATATATATTTGCATTTTTTTAACTGCAAAGTTAAATAAATTTTTTCTAATATAAATTTTTAAAATGATAATGAAATAACACAGAAGCAGGTTTAAGTGGCTTCCCAGGTAACGTTGAGTGTAGTTTGAGCATTAGTTATATATCCATTATATATTTTTATATTATATTCTGACATTTAAGTTGCATAAAAATTGTATTATCGCTGATTTATTATTGCATTTCTTTGCAAGTTACAAATCTAGTAAAGACTAGAGATCAGGATTAGTATACATATGTATAACCCATGTGCAATTACATTTTGATAATTTATTTTGTTAACTGTAGCACTTAATGTAGTAGCACTTTGAATGTAAGCCCATTTCTGCAACAGGATAAACAAATTAAAAAGGTAATTTTTTTTATCTCAGAATTCATTTTTTTTTTTTTTTCAGAATTATGTGATTTAAGGTTACTCAGAATTGTATGATGTGTGTTTCTATATCAGAACGGCAATATATAAACTTGCAATTCTCACTTTATAACACAATTGCAAGTGAGATATTAATGTGCAAAATCACCTTTAAAGTTGTTCAAATGAAGTTCTTAGCAATGCATATTACTAATCAAAAATTTAGTTTTGATATATTTATGGTAGGACATTTATAAAATATCTTCGTGCAACATGATCTTTACTAAATATCCGGATTATTTTTGGCATAAAAGAAAATTAATTCTGACCCAAACAATGTATTTTTGGCTATTGCTACAAATATACCCCAGTGACTTAAGACAGTGCTCCAGGGTCACATATATTAAACTGTTGAATAAAATGAATATCACATTTAGAAAAAAAAAATCAACTGCGCTCTTGCTTGTGTGAGATTGCTAAACTATATCATATGATAATAGGGGCATTGTTTGCCCTCATATCTTGAAAGTGAGGGCATATAATAACTGCATTGTGAAAGGCTGCATTGCAAAGTCAGTCGTCCAGTATCATATTCATCAGCGACCGCATCAGTGTAAGAGGCGTGTTAAATCATGTGTTATTTTCCCCATAATTAATCGCACCATATTAACGTGTTAAATCAGCTTTACTGACCTTGCTGGTTTGCACTGATTGTTTCAGGAGTCGTCTGAGGATGTGTCCGGCGGCCTGCCCTTCCTGGCTGATCTAGCTCTGGGTTTATCAGTGCTGGCCTGTGCCATGTTACGCATCCTCTATAACGGCCCTGACATCACACGAGAGGAGGAGGCCTGCCACGACCTGCTCTGCTCCAAACTGCTGCAGAGGTGCGGTGCTTTCACAGGATTTCTAGTTATTTAGATTTGGAGCCAAATTACAGGAGGCTAAAAATGACTTTAGAAAGATAGTAGCGTCATTGTGTTATTTTAACATAGAGATTGGAAAGACTGTTAGTAAAATCTGCTGACTTTAAATCCTTCTAGATTTTTTTTTGTTTTGGTATCTTCATTTTTAAAGCCCTACGTGGTTCAACCCCAGAGATACGGGGATCTCAGTGGGGCTCCATGTCCAAAATGTGACCCATTTTAAATGAGCGAAAGCCAAATGTGGGCCACTTTGCATAGAGCTGATGCTTTTTTCTTTTAAAGGGGAATGTCTGAAGAACAAATGATGTTGAAACTAGGAACGTGTAGTTTGTCCTCTTTCAGAGTGCCATAAATATATTATTATTATCATTTACATTTATGTGCATGCAACTCCAGAAGTGATATCTTAATATCCTGTGAGATTCTGGTTCTTAACAAACTTTTATTTTGTAGTTTTCATTTTTGAGGCCCTGTATGCTTGAGTTGCGGAAATCTGGGGAGCTGAAAATGTGTGTAATTAAAAAATTTGCTAATGGGAAATCCTCATATCTCTAGATAATAACCATATAAAACCTTAAAAATTAAGATACCAAAATGAAAGCAAGCTAAATCTAAAAGAACATTTAACCATCGTTAATCTACAAAATAATGGATTACTCGGTTAATATACATTAATATTTTGGCTTTCCTCACTATTAATGTTTGTTTTTCTTCAGAAAATGTCTTTACTGTCTCTTTTGCTCATTTTTAATGCACATAACAGTATTTCTTTGCTGCTGTTTAATATGTGGTTCTCCATTTGTTGTTCTGTGTAAGGTGTCAGTGGCAGGTGGAGGCTAACGGAGCGATCTCTCCTGCCCTCACGCCGTCTCCGTCTCCTCTGCCTCTCACCATCGACGAGGAGCGAGAGTTCACCTATCCTTCAGACATCCTGGTCCCTCCTCCAGGCCCCGCCTGCTGTGAGCTGCCCCGCATACACCTACCCCCGGGCATTATGGGCCGCCTGAGGGAGCTGTCTGGAAGAGGCCGGCCTCAGTTTCGCCCCAGCATCAAGTGAGCACGTTAGAGGCATATTAGAGGAATGTAACTTAATGATAGCAGAACATTTAACCGTAATCAGAAAAGCATCTTGAAATGTAGAAATCATACTACCAAGAGGAAGGAGGCGGTTATCAGTTCATTCATTCAAAAGTAAAAATATAAATTAAACACTTTACAACTTGCATAATATATTGAAATATATTGCAGCTTACAGTATTGAAGCAACCAATGAAATAAGTTTCAATTTAAAAGTTTTAAACCCATTAAATTAATAATGTGTGTGTGTGTGTACACATATATGTATATATATATATATATATATATATATATATATATATATATATATATATATACACACATATATGTATATATATATAATTTATATATATATATATATATATATAATAGGGGTGTAACGATACGCGTATTCATATTGAACCGTTCGGTACGACGCTTTCGGTTCGGTACGCGGTACGCATTATGTATACCGAACGGTTCGTTGGAGTAATTAATTATATTTGAAAAAAAAAAAAGAGAGAGAAAGAAATATAATGATATGCGTTCAACAAGGTAGCCCAATAACCCAAACAACGTAACAGGCAACGCCCCTGACACTCCCGAAGAAGAAAAAAACACCATCTTATATGTTTATGTTAGGCTACTCAGCAGGCGCTCGCTCACTCAGTATGCGCTGAAGGCTCGTTGCAAAATAGCCAATGCGTTTAACAGACTAGAAATGAGAAGATCCTCCAATAACCAACAGGTCTGGTGTTTGGGTGCACTTTGGATTCCCTTTAAGCTATAATGGTGATGGCAAGAAAAAAAAACAACGGTATGTCGCATCTGCAACATGACAGGGTACACCAGCGGGATTACAAAAAAAAAAAAAAAAAAAAAAAAAACAGCGGGAATATCTGGGATATATGCGTTAGTACTATCTGGGAAAAGACGAAAAAAAGGAGAAACATGCACGCAGCAAACTATCCCTGCAGCATTTAGACACTATAGCTTACAGGGAATCCAACCCAAACACCAGACCTGTTGGTTATTTTAGGATCTTATATTTCTGGTCTGTTAAATGCATTAGACATTTTGCAACGAGCCTTCAGCGCGTGCTGAGTGAGCGAGCGCCTTACTGTGCGTTCACACCGCCGGCGTCTAGAGCGTCAAAAATCGCTCTTGCCGCTCTGCTCACGACGCTGCAGAAAGATTCGTGAGCGCTCAGACGCTCTGACGTAGATCGAATGCTTATTTTGAATTTAAAGCGGCCGCAAAGCAAACAGCTTGTTGATCTCGTGCAGACTAACCACAAGGAGGGTAAAGTTATAAGTTAACCTCATTAAATATTGTTGTGGACTAAATATTAAGATCCTTTACTTAAAATGAACAATCTCAGACACCTTGGTCCACGTATCACTTTTAATCTATTTTTTATGTCCCTGTACGTAAACAGGGACACATCATAGATTATTGCAAACGCGAAACAGCAATAATCAACCTGTCCTCCATTGTGATTGGGAACTAATGGTCGGAGCTGCGTTCTCTGGAATCCTCTCAAGCGGTGGACTTCTACGTTCCGATTGGTTGCTGCCCAACCGCGTCATAGATCATTACCATAAAGTTGCCCTGATTTCAACTCTCCTCGACGCTCTCAACGGCCAAGTCGCGCCGCGCCGCTCCTCGCCGCTGCTCGACGCCGGCTCACATTGAAAATGAATGACTTCCGGCCACTTTGACGCTCTCGACGCTGGCGGTGTGAACGCACAGTTAGGGGCCGTTCACATATCGTGCCTAAAAACGCATGGAAAACGCTAAGCGCGTCTTTCTCCTCCTTTCCAAAGCGCTCGGGCAGAAGCGCTCATGAGGCGTCTGTCTTTGCTAAGCAACAATGACGTGCTCTCTCCATGAGACGCGGAAATTTCAGCGAAGGATAAATGGATTTGCAGCTCTAAAAATCGCTTGCAGTAGCTCTGCTACTGAATTTATTTCAAAATTGCAATCCATATACAACTATGATCAGCTGTTCCTTTATCTTGGCTGAGCTCTCAACGTTGTTATGGGAAAGGATGAAGCTGATTGGTTGGTTCTTGTCACATGACCCGCGGTGCGCTTGCGGCATTCTGAAAAGTTGAGATGTTTTTACATTTTGCTGTATGTAAAACGTATCGAACCGAACCGTGACATCAGTGTATCGTATCGAACCGAACCGTGAATTTTGTGAACCGTTACACCCCTAATATATAACAATTTTTGCTAACAGTTTTCTCCTAATATGTGTTCCCTGGGATTCGAACCCACAACCTTGTGCTTGCTAATGCAATGCTCTATTTTATTTTATATATGTAGCATTATATATATATATATATATATATATATATATATATATATATATATATATATATATATATATATGTATATGTATATGTGTGTGTGTGTGTTTATGTATCTATATCTGTATCTATATATTTTTTGCAAGATTTATACATTTTTGTTTATTTTAGTTAATAAAAAATAGTGCAAATGGCACCTTTATCATAGTCAAAATAATGTCAATTCGTGTAGTGATTTATTAGCATTTTTTTTTATTTTAAAGGTCCCATTTTTCGTGTTTTTTTTGAAGCTTTGATTGTGTTTACAGTGTGCAATATAACATGTGTTCATGTTTCGCGTGTAAAAAAACTATATTTTTCACACAATTCACCTATCTGTATACCGCTGTTTTCACTGTCATAAAAATGGGCTGATGACTTCCTTGTTCTATGAAGCCTCTCCTTCAGAAATACGTAACGAGTTCTGATTGGGTAAGCGGTTCCTGTGTTGTGATTCGACACCAGCTGAGCGCGTGCTCCCCTCATGGAAACGTGTTTGGGCTAGTTTTGAGAAGCAAGTGGACAGGATTTGTTTTGAAAACCTGGCAATGTTGATCTGAACGCACGTGCTGGAGATGTACTTATAATCACAGGAGCATTTTTACTGACGAGATGCGCATGAAAATCGCATTAGATTTTTTTTCACAGCCCTAACATCTAGTTAACAAAGCTAAACAGCGTTGCCCTTTGTGTAATAAGTTACAGAAACTGTTAAACGCCAATTTAAATAATAAAATACACTTACCGGTTGTGGTCCATAAACAACACCTTCTCCAGACAAAGAGGGAACTGCTCCATCTTTCAAGAATAATCTTTGTGCTGATTGAGATTGAGGAAGCTCGGTGTCCTCAGCAAAATGTGCTGCATAGTTTTACATGTGGATTATAATTTTCGGGAACCGAGTTAAACAGAAATTGTAAACATTAAACTCAAAGTACAGCGACCCTGGAAAGCCCAAACAATGATGATTGGACTCAGAGATGAAAATAACAGCGTTTCAACGACAAACATGGCGACAAACACAAACGCAACTCTTTCTCTTCTCCGTGCAACAAGGCCACGCCCCCTTTTTGTGTATTCATGTGGACGGAGGTTAGTCAAAAAACTGTTTTAGTGACGTCATTACTGCAGGAACTAGAGGGATGTAGTCCAAACGGGTCGTTATTTGTAGGCGAATTCTGTTAAATCAAATATCTCGCTTGTCATTGAACTTTGAGCTTTAGAATTTTTCAGATATTATTTATACTCTAACAACAACATTACACACTAACTAAAGTTTAAAACATGGAATCACGAAGAACGGGACCTTTAAAGAAGTCATTTTTATTTTATTTTATTTTCACACCTCCGTAAAGGCAAACTACAAATTTCAGCATTTTTTTACTCTGTTTTAAAATGTTATGTATTGTGAAAAGCGCTATACAAATAAATGTGAATTTAAAAGCATGACATTAATAGTGTCCTGATGGTCTCTCAGAGAGGTGATGCGTCCTGATGTGATGGAGGAAGTGATCGTGTCGTGTGTCATCAAGCACTTGGGTCTGGTGGATGCGCTGCAGTCGCTAGTCAACTTCCAGTACAGAGACATGCACAGAGAGGAGCACAACCTGCTCTGCAAGATCATGGCCGAGACCTTCAAGAAGATCAACGCAATGGAGAGACAGTTACAGGTGTGTGTCCCACAGCAGCTCCTCACACACACGCTGTGTGACGCTCTTATCGTGTCTGTGTGTGTTTGTTTCAGAGTGTAGCTGAACTGGAGCAGAAGTGGCAGAATGAAGCAGAAGAAGCTCAGCAGGGCAAACTGGAGAACAACTCTCCCTTCTTCCACGACTATCACTTCTTTGAGGTCAGTGATCGGAGACATATGATCGTTATCCTTGTGGAAAGAAGTACACTAGGCATAGTTTTAAAAACAGCACTTAATATGGTATAATATACTTTAAAATGTGTAGTGTAATGTTTTTAGACACTAATTGCAATTAAATTAGAATGCATTATAGTTTAAATGCATATTAAATGCAATTAGCCAAACTAATTGCATTTAGACTTAAGTACATCTTTATATGTAATTTCGTAATTCTATTGTCTTTGAAATATGGTTGAAGCACTGTTGTATGTGCTGCCTAAAATATACTTAAATGTGGTTTCTGTTGAAACTTGAATGTCATGCATCTAAATATATTCGTAATCGCGCATTTGTAATGTTGATAAAGTTGCAATTCAATACATTTACTTACAAAATATGTTAACATTAAATGTAATATCAAAAACTAAAGTTCAAATGATAATCAAGTCAGCACATCAAAATTAGTGACAAATATTATTAAAACAATGATTTAAAATGTACTTTAAGTTTACTTAAGTGTGTTAAGAAACTTAAGTGGCCTTTTATTTATTTATTTTTTATTTTAATCTGCAATTACAGCTTTAAAAAATTTACTTCTAAGATTTAAAGTACGCTTGAAGGTTGTTCAAGCATCATACAACAAGAATTTCAGTGTTATTGATGTTACTTGCTTCTATTGTATTGCGTTATATAATGTCGTTTCTGTTGAAACTTGAATGTCATGTATCTAAATATATTCGTAATCGCACATTTGTAATGTTGTAATTTACTTAAAAATATGTTAACATTTAAATGTAATATCACAAACTAAAGTTCAAATGATAATCAAGTACTTTACATGTGCTTCACTATGTTAGTCAGCACATCAAAATAAGTGACAAATATTATTAAAACATAATGATTTAAAATGTACTTTAAATTAACATTTTATTCACACTTTTAAAAAATTTACTTAAGTGTTTTAAGAAACTCTCTCTCACTTAAGTGGCCTTTTATTTATTTATTTATTTTTTTATTTTTTTATTTTTAAATCTGCAGTTACAGCATTTAAAAAAAGTACTTCTAAGATTTAAAGTACCCTTCAAGTGCATGTTCAGTACAGTTAAGTGCACTTCAAGGTTGTTCAAGCAACATACAACAAGAATTTCAGCGTTCTTGACGTTACTGGCTTCCATTGTATTGCGTTTATCAAAGATGAACACTTTTGGTTTGTCTTGTGGCCCACAGAACAAAATGAAGGAGCTGGAGCTTCTGTGTTCACTGAAGGAGGTTCCTCTGGACCCCACTGATCCAGAAAACGCTGTGATGGCTTTAAGGTATGATGGGAAACACATTACGACTTCCTGTAGTGAAGCTACATTTATCACAAAGCGTTTGGTTTGGGATTAGGAAGAAATGAATGGTTTCCTTCAGCAGTTGATCAAAAGTGAGAGTAAAGACACTTAAAATGTCATAAAAATTCATCAGAATCGAATCAGGGTAAAAGAGACCAGGGTTTTTCTAGTTAACTAAAACTAAAACTGAAATTAAAACTAAAACCATAAAAGCATTTCCGTTACTTGAAATAAAATGGATATTAACTTAAAATAAATATGTAAAAAAATTAAATTCAGCTAGTTGTCAAATCGACATTTTTAATTTATGTTCTAAATGTTCTAAAATATCTAAAGCTATAACTGAAATGAAATATTTATGAAAAAATGCACAGACATATTAAAACACCAAAAACTACTAAAAATGTCAAAACTGACAACAAATTTGATAAAATTTAACTAAATTTAAAATGAAAACAAAGTACATAAAACTGATTCAGAATATTAATAAAAACTATAATAAGTAGCTTAATGATATTCAAAAATAAAAAAAATAAATGCAAAATAAGTAAGAGGCTTTCAAAGACAGACCCCAAACTTTGGAATGAGTGTGTACTTCTGAATTTACTGCTACTTCAGGTGATTGTGATTGTGTTTTGTTTTGTTCGGATCAGAGAGAAGTTCTTCCATGAGGTGAACTCCACGCAGCAGAGAAGCTCTGTTCCTCTGACTAAAACCAAAGCGCTGGTGAAGAGCCTGATCAACCGCTCGGAGCTGCTGCTGCATGTCACCATCGCTCCGCAGAGCAAGAGTCTGTCCTCAACACCCACCAGCACAACAGGTGACCTGCATACGCTTTTACACATGCACACACACGCCTGCAAAAACATACAGCTGTGCTCACGGCCCTCTGAACTTCTGCTTGCAGCCTGTAAGTCTGTGTCAGACGCCAAATCCCATCCCATCGTGAAGCAGCCTGTGTTCCTGCGCAGTATGTCCGCTCCCTCAGATTTGGAAATGATTGCCAACAGTGATGTGGAGTTCCCACATGGAGCACAAAGGTACCTGAGACGTAAAGGATGAACATATGCACACCTTTGAATAAACATCACTTGAATTTTACCTGAAAGCACCAAGTATCTACGGTGCTGGGCAACTGCAAATAGCCTAAGTTAGAATAATAAACTACATTATTACTTAAACAGCGAAGAACTGTTTGTTATGATTATTATTATTTTTATTAAAGCTGAATTTATTCATGCATTTATTTTATTTATGCATTTATTTATACATATTTACATTTATTTATACATTTATCAATGCATTTATTTATTAATAAATGTATGCATTTATTTATTACTATATTTATTTGTGCATTTATTTATACTTCTTTTTGTAATTTATTTTTTTAGTTTTTTTGTTAAAATACTTTCTCCTATGACAGCTTATTTATATTTTATATATATATATATATATATATATATATATATATATATAATATTTTTTTATTTTTTACTGGCTTATTGCTGTAATAGGTAAATTCAGGTTTACGCATTTAAGTAATTTATTTATGCATTTGTTTCATTATTAATACATTTATTCATGCATATATTTTTATTTATGCATTTATTTATTTATACCTGTGCAAATTTATTCATGCATTTATTTATGCATATATTTTTATTTTTGCATGTTAAAATACATGCATGTTTAGTGACATTTATTGTTAAAAAAATAACACGTCAGTTTTAATGTTAGGTAAATTCTAAATGTAATTGTTTTTTTTTTACAAACTAATAACCAGTCTCTCTCTCTCTCTCTGTGTGTGTGTAGGAGGCGCCTCCATCCATCCAGTCACCGGAGCAGCTCTTTTACTCTGCTGCAGTCGTTGGCCATTGAAGACCGCAAGGACAAGCCCACGTACAGTGTGCTGCTGGGACAGCTGTTCGCCTTCATAGGAACCACTCCCGATCAGACCGTAAGATCAGACTCATTCAGCAGGACACTGGTGTCGCTCACGGACGAACATCAGCTCTTACGTGCGTCCTGTGCCTGCAGGTGTCCAGCAGCAGCTTCCTGTCGGCGGCTCAGACGCGCTGGAGGAGAGGACGCACCCGGAGACAGGCTCTGGTTCACATGAGGGAGCTGCTCACCGCTGCCGTCCGGGTCGGAGGAGTCACACATCTGGTCGGCCCCGTCACCATGGTGCTGCAGGGCGGCCCGCGGTACATCTAACCTCAGATATTTCAACATGCAATACACTCTAAAATTAATCATTTTATTCAGCAAATGTAACAGTTTCTAGATTTCAATTTAACATGAATGCTGTTCTCTTGAACTTTCTATTCATCAATGAATCCTGAGAAATAAAATGCATCACGGTTTCCACAGAAAGAGGAAGCTGCTCAGCTGTTCTCAATATTGAAATTCATCTGAAGTTTTTTCTTGAGCGTAGGGGTGTGCCTAAATTTGGCTGCCATCTATGATAATATCATAATTGTTGTTTTAATGAAATGCAAGCTGATATTGTCGAGTATGTCAGTCACTGTGCAAAAAACAAACAAAAAACATTCGTAACGAGGCCAATCAGATGTTATTAAAGCTATAAAATAAAATAAAAAACACCTTAAAATAAAGGGTTAGTAAATATTATTTGTTTTAATAATCAGTATTGGAAAAATCCCCAAAAATATTAAGATATGACACATCACACACCCTTACTCAAGCTGCAGATCAGTACATTAGAATAATTTCTGAAGATCATGTGACACTGGAGACTGCAGGAAAATACAGCTGCGCATCACAGAAATAAATTACATTTTACAATATATTTATATAGAAAAGAGTTATTTTTAATTGTAATAATATTTCACAAATGTACTGTTTTTACTACATTTTTAATCAACTAAATGCAGCCTTGGGGACCAGAACAGACGTCTTACTGACCACAAACCTTTATTTTTGGTTTAATATTGGTAGATCAATCTGCAGATTGTTGCATCAGTGTTGTGAAGCTTCAGTTGTCCTCATGAGAGCCTGTGTGTGTGTGCGTGTGTGTGTGTGTGTAGGGTGGAGGAACTGACCTGCGGGGGGATGATGGAGCAGGTCCAGGAGGCGTTTGGAGAGACCATGACGTCTGTGGTGTCTCTCTGCGCCCGTTACCCAATCGCCTGCGCCAACAGCATCGGCCTGCTGTGCACCATCCCCTACACCAGGTGAACATTCAGCCCTCATTTCATCAAATCACATATGGACTTCTGTAACAAGACCCCGGTGATGTCAACAGAACAGAAGAAATGAGTTCTTCTTGGAAATAATGCACTCTGATTACTGTTACAGTAACACTTGGAAAGTGTTTATAAAAAAGAAATTGGTGCCAATTTTGATATAATGTTACCAACATGCTTTTTTGTAAAAAAAAAAAAAAAAAAAAAAGTGCTATTTTTGTGTAATTTATGTAGTATTTTTTTAAAAAAAACCTATAAGGTTGCATTTATTATATTATTATATTTATTATATATATTTTGAGTTTTCATTTACATTTTAGTTTTAGTCATTTAGTTTTGTGTTCTTTACTTATTTATTTAAAATAATTGTTTTCTTTTTTTTTTTTTTATTTAATGCGCTTGTCATCTTTATTCTTCTTTTCAATATTTCTATTTAGCTTTTTTTTTTTTTTTTGAAATTTTAGATTATGAATAATGTTGAATTTTAAATCCCAACTTGCTATTATAGTAGCAGTGTTATTTTAGTATTATTTTTTTTCATGCTCTGATAGTATTGATTAACATTTTTAAATTAGCTTTTATTATATTCAGGTTTCATGTTAGTTTTATTATTATTATATATATTTTTTTAAATCTAATTTTATTTGAGTTTAAGGTGATGAATAATTGTTGTCGTTATGATGTTGAATAATATTGAATAATATTGATTTTAAAATCCCAGTCTGTAATATTAATATACTATTATAGGTTTTATTAACATTTTAAATTCGCATTTATATGTTAAGTTTTAGATGTAAGATGTTTATCTTAGTTTAAATTTGATTTTGTAATGTACTTCTGCCATTTTATATTTAGCTCATTTATTTTTATTTCAGTTTTAAATGATGAATTTTTTTTTTTTAAGCACATTTATTTTTACTACAGTCCTAGTTTTAGAAATTTTAGTACATTAATCTAAAATATGTTTAGTTTTATAAAGTTTCCAATGCAACAGTTCTGTTTCCCATTTTAATTTTTCAATGAATATATAGATTTGATTTAGTCTTTACTAGTTAAAGCGAACAATAACAACACAGAACAACAGAGAATGTGTCAACACTAGCCAGAGCATTGACCGCAGGTGACATGAGGCAGATTCAGAGGTGGATGTAAACCGTGTTGTGTGTCGCTGTGCTCAGGAGCGAGGAGCAGTGTCTGGTGCGCAGCGGTCTGGTTCAGCTCATGGACAGACTGTGCAGTCTCAGCAGTCAGAGAGACAGCAGCTCCAGCGAGAAACAAACCAAAAAACAGAAAGTGGCTACGATGGCCTGGGCCGCTTTCCAGGTGCTGGCCAACCGCTGCATCGAGTGGGAGAAAGTCGAAGGTGAGCAACGTTTGCGGTTGGAGAAGTATCACAGAAATCCTGTTCAGTGTTAACCGACGCTCACTGTTGATAAATAGGAGGCTCCACAGACGCAGTGCATTCTGGGCTGGCACGACAGGTGTCTAGCTTGCTGACCAATCACCTGGCTCGCGCGACAGACTGCTGCGGGAACCAAGCGGCGGGAAACGACGCCCTGCAGGATGTGCTCAGTCTGCTCAACGATCTGTCCAGGTACTGAAACCGTTCTCAGTTCCTTTGGTTTCACACCCGTTTCAAGGATTTCCATTTGCTGCATCTTTATAAAAAGATAAACTGTGTAAAAATAGCACTTTTTATGGAAGTTATACACCGTACAAGAATATACTTAAGTGTAAACTGAATGTAACGCTTTTGAAAATTTAATTGCATGTTAATAACAGTGAAATTAAAATGTAGGATAGCTTCAATTACATTATATTAAATTATTATATCAAATGCAGTTAGCTGATCGTTTGAGTGCTTTTTGAGCCACTTAAGTACAATTCTATATGCAATTTAAATTTAATTGAAATGTACTGACAAGCATCTACTTTAAAGACATTTCTATAGGAATTTGTATGTTATGTGTTTAAATATATTTGTGATTACACATTTATTATAATGAAGTTATTTAGAATGTTTAAAATATATTAACAAATAAAATATTTTAGTTAAAATAAAAATCAAGAACTTTAAATCTGCTTTAGTATGTTAGTCAACACATCAAAATAAGTTTACTGCTTTAAAACACAATGCAAGGTTATTGATTTAAATATCAACATGATATAAAATGTGCTTCAAAGTGAACAATTAATTTTACATTATTATAAATGACATTTTTTTAAAGTGCACTTAAGTGTGTTCAGAAACGGTCATGAAAGTGTCTCTCTTTAAGTCTCTTAAGTGGCCTTTCATTTCATTAATATTGTATTATTTGTAAGTACAATTTCTAAAAATGTACATTAAAGATTTGAAGTAGCCTAAAAGTGCACATTCAATACAATTTAGTGCACTTAACTCATGTTTTATACATCAGTAAATTAAGACCGTACCTAAATGGTTATGTTGTATTTATTGTTACTGTTTAACCACAATACAAAAATAAAAATGAAAAAACTGATGAAGAATAACATTAATAAAAGTTATGTATTAGAATTATAATGATTTAAGTCTCATTTCCTAAATGGTTAACCACACCTGAACATTAGTAATCGCTACAGTTTGAGTGACATTTGAGGTCATCTGCTGTTAAGTAAAGCAAAGCGATTCATTTTGTGAATCATTTTGATCAACTGAGGAACCTGCTCAAAAGAGTCATTCTGAATCGCACCACACTGGAGATTCAGCATGCTGCTAATACACACAACAGACATTATTATTCAATTGTGCATGACTTTCATCTTTCTGCATATTCTGCTTAAGTCGTAATGGATTTTCCAGATTTTTCCCAGTTTGAACTGTTGCATCGCTCTTTCTCCTCTTCCAGGAGCCACATTGGCAAAACCATCCTGAGCCAGCCTGCCTGCGTGTCTAAACTCCTGTCTCTGCTGCTGGACCAGCGGCCCTCGCCCAAACTGGTGCTGATCATCCTGCAGCTGTGCCGCGCTGCTCTGCCGCTCATGAGTGTGGAGGATTGTGGGAATGTAGCACTGCCGTCCTGGAGCTACTCGGCGTATGCGCTGGACACAGAGCAGCAGGAGGCCAGTGATCCTGCCTTCCGCATCGCCTCGCTGCTGCTGGCCAAGCTGGCCGACTACGTGGTGCCAGGTGCCAGAAAATATCAATATTATAATTTTTGATCATTTAAATACATCTATGCAACTGAGTGATGTAATAGTTGACTAAAACTAAAAACCATAAAAATATTTTTGTTACTTGAAATGCCTTAAAAAAAATTAAAAAAAAATAATTAAACTAATTTTATTTATGTATTTTTACTTTTTCCAATATTTTTACTGTTATTTTGATCATTTAAATACATCCTTGCAACTGAGGGATATTATAGTTTACTAAAACAAAAACCATTAAAAAAATATATATTTGAAGTAACTTAAAATAACTTTAAAATAAATAAAAATCAAATGTAAAAAAAACTTAAACCTATTGTAGTTCACAGCATTTCTCATTTTTATTTAGTTTAACTTGATCTAGTAAGATAATTAAAACTGTTAATTTCAGTCTTAGTTTATATAGTTGTAAGAAAAACTATATAGACATTTTTCAAAAATACAAACTAAAAAAAAAATTAAATATGAAACAAAATTACTATTTTACCTTCGGGTCGCAAAGGGGTGGAACATTTCCCAAAATCCCTGGAATATTCCAAAAGAATTCTGGAATATTTCCGAAATTTGCTGGAACCCTTTTTGCAACCCTAAACTTATCTTATAACTTAAACCTAACACTAAACTTTAACTTATAGGTACTATTTTTTACTTTAGTTATTAAACTTTAGTTATTAAACTTTCAGGCACTATTTGATCATGTATTTATGCATGGAGTCATTTATTTTATGCTTTAATAATTTACCCACTGTAGTTCTAATATGTATGCTTTATCAACATGCTTATTTAAATGTTTTAATCTCCGCTCGTAGGTTGCCAGACGTTGCTCTCCCCCAGCGCCTCTGAGGCCGACACCAGTCTGACACGGGCCTGTCCCAAGAGCAGCGCTAAGACCGACAGAGACGCTAGCGAGGAGGGTGAAGCCGTGGATGGCAAGCTGTCCATTTTCATCCATAAAAGAGAAGACCAGTCGTCCCATGAGGTGCTTCAGCCCTTACTCAGGTAAAAACACTCTGAGCTCATTCAACACTTCAGTTCTGGCACAAGGTTATGGCTGATGTCAGTGTTTGCGCGACACCTTGCAGCAGCTCAGAGGGTCGTCCCTTCCGCCTCGGCACTGGAGCGAACATGGAGAAGGTGGTGAAGATGGACCGGGACATGACCAAGGTCAGCTTTGGTTTAGTGTGGATGGGTTTGGGGAGCAGAAAGCAGTGCTGGATGAGTGAAACGCCTGTGTTTTGCAGAGCGGCTGCTGTGAGGTGATCACGGAAGAGGCTTCGTCCGCTCTGAGGAAGGCCAATAAGTGGGCTCAGTCTGGGCTTATTGTTAGTGTGGGTCCTCCGATAGAGAGCACGGGTCAGGAGAACGCTGGGATATCCACCACAGGGGACAAGAAGAAAAGCGCCCAGTCTACGGTGTGCAGAGAGAGGAACGCTGAGCTGGCTCGGTAAGAGTAAGGTTTATATACTGCATACCTGCAAACTCAGTGAAATCTGACGGTCTGATATTGAAATTCAAGTGATTCGTGCAATTCAGTGGGAGTTTTTATATCTGAAGGTGCTTGACTGTCTTTGGAAGGTGTTGATTAATTTATTTTTTTCATCTTACCTCCTTGTTATACCTAATAAAGCAGGGTTATTTTTGTATCGTTGAGATGCTATTATAGCTTTTATTAATATTTTATTCAATATATTGTTTTCATTTCAGTTTTAGTAATTTTGTGTGCTTTTGTCGTGTTATTATTATTATTATTTTTTTAATCTATTTAGCTTTAATCAAATTTTTGTTTACTAACTACATTGCATTTTTTTTCTCTTTAGTTAGTTTATTTCAAGTAACAATAATTGTTTTATGGTTTAGGTTTCAGTGAACTTTTATAACCCTGTTATAATGTCATGTTTATTTGTTTGCATTGTTTAATTACGGTGCAGAAAGTGAAGAATTTAAGGCTTTAATAGTAGTAATTTGCAGTTTAAAATAAAATTATTATTTTAACGATCACTTATGTGAGTTAAAACAACATGATATTTAATACTAATAATAGTGAGACCTAAATATGTGTCGTCAAACTGTGTATATAAGTCGTTTAAAAATTTAAAAAGTCCAAATAAATCCAAATAAAATGCTTACAAATATGTAATATTTTATGAGTTTATTTGCATGTCATGAAACCATTAACCAAAATCAGAGAACTATGAACATGCAAATATGCCATTCAGTTATTAAAATATTCACTTAAAAACTCAAGGTTTACTTTAAGTAAATATTTCTATTAAGTTAATATATCTAAGGGGCTCGACTGACAAAATGGTTTAGGAATTCCTGACATTATCATTCATTAGGCTGAAATGTGAGGTATGTTCATTTGTAAAACATTTTATTTTTGTCAAAACTTATTTGAAACTTATTTGAAACTTGTTAAAATCCTACAGTTTAGGATGTTACTCTTGTCACTGTGACATTTCAAACCAACCATCGCTACCTAAACAATTTTCCAAAATTATTTCAACGGCTGATTCCAGGAGGTGTTTAGGAGAAATGACTGAAACTCTTTGATTTGACACGCAGCTCAGATCCGGTGCGGCCCTTCATCAGCGGTCACGTGGCTAACAGCATGGCTGCGGAGGTCATCGCTCTGCTGCACAGTCTCCTGACTGCACCTGAGTCCAACACGGCTCAGATATGGACCAGCACCGCAGAAAAGGTGCGCCGAGGTCTTTCGCTCCCTAACATAGGCGCAGTTAACGGTTATCAAAAGTTCTTCATTGAGCGTACGCTGAAACCGTTTGTGTTTTGTGTAAACTCCATACTCCTCTCCTTCAGGTGTTGTCCAGGGCCTTGATGTACATCCCTCAGTTGGGCAAGTATGCTGAGAGTATTCTGGAGAGCGGCACCAGCAGCGGCAGGAAGTTAGCCAAGCTACAGGCCATTGGCCGACAGGCCGTAGCGGCTCTCTGTGCGCTGGGAGGATTCAAGGAGACCATCAAGATCGGCTCTGAAGTACAGGTCAGTCATTACTCTAAATTAGAGCTCGAACGATATATATAGTTTGTGACGATTTTATTGGCCGATAAAAAACCTGTTGCACATATATCGGTATCAGCAAATATGCCGCCAATATGATTTTTTCTTTACAGAACATAAAATTCTGATAAAATGCTTTTAAATGGTATAATTATGCGCTCCACTGTTTGCTACTGGCGACCTGGATGAAACGCTTTAAAGCTTAAGTCTATGACATATAATAACATATAATGGCCGTATCTCCGTAACAGCGTGGTGGATCCGCACCAAATTCGTGGGATCCCTTCTTGAACCCTGAAATCGAGTGTTCGTCCCTTTTGAATGAGACCACCTTTAGTAAGTTTAATTTCTGTGTGAAGGCAGTAGCGCAAATCCATGAATGAATGTTCTGAAACGAAATACACTTCAAAGGAATAAAGTTGAATGGAATTATTTGAAATAAAGTTGAATAAACTTCAACTTTACTGTTCAGTTAACTGATGTCAGTCTCATTTCGGATAATAAAGTTTATTGTTAAATTGTTAAATTCCCTGCCAATATTACATATCTTTTATTAACATCATTATAAGTGTTTGATCACCACATTTGAGTGGTCATTGCACAAAATGGGTTTATGTATATATGCTGTTTGTTTATACTGTATTCTATATATAGTTCTTGTCAAAAGTTTAGACAGTTATAGTAAGTGTGTCCAAACCTTTGACTGGCAATGTATTTTAATATACACAAAGAATATCGGCCGATATCTATCAATATCGGCATTTTACTGTCTAATATCGGTATCGTATCGGCTCCCCAGAAAACCCATATCATTCAGGCTCTACTCTACATGCTGATGAGTTTTTTAAGTTGTTCACATGACTAGTATCTTGCTGAAGTGTTTGTCCGTGTTTGTTCTCGGTGGCAGGTGGTGGGTAAAGGTGTGTTGGACAGTGTTGGAGTCGTCATATCCATTAATGAGCAGGAGGGAATGGCCACGGTCAGGTTTCCTTCCAGCGAGTACCGACGCACCAGCAAAGCATCTGATATCCTCACTGTGCCCATATCCCGCCTCTGCACCCCTCGCTCTGAGGTAATCGACTCTGAAACGTCTGCAAAACAGCAGAATTTCATGTTTTGGATTGATTTAATGAAAATGTTATTGTTCACAGTTTCATTGCTCATTATTTTTTACATCATATGACATAGAATTATTCATTTTTACTTATAATACTCATTATTTTTAACTTGTGAAAGTTACGTAAACTTTAGCATACTTTAAAAAAGTGATTATTTCATGCACTGGGTTAGGAGCCCTTGTTTGGAGCCCTGCTTATATATGTTTTTTTCCTCGTCATCACGTATTTTTGTACTGATGCGACTTATAGTCCGAAAAATACGGTACTTCAATTTAAATTTATTTCAGGCAACATTTCTAATTATTTAATATTTGTAATTAATTTTCTTTTAGTTTCAATTAATGAATTTTTTTTATGTTAACACATTCTTATTTATTTTTTTCAATAAATGTTGTGTTTTGAATAGTTTTAGTTCGTTTAGTTAGTTTATTTACTTCTTATTAAACATGACATAACATTTTATGCAGACATGCTTTCCATCATAACATCCATACTTTATTGGAATCTATTGACTTTAATTAATGATGTGGAATCATCTTGGTAAGTTAGTTAGTTAACAAACAATCAAAAAATATAAAGTAACCCACTGTTTGCCTACCACTGAACTGACTAACATACTGCAAGAAAGAAATGCACTTTCAGATATGAATGAACGTGCCTTTGCCTGTGCTCTTTTCAAGCGATGTCAGTGATGTTTGCAGGTTTGTGAAGCAGCTCAGATATCTTCTGTGTGTTTGTGCTCAGGCTCTGCCGCTGCACAAGCTGTCCATCACAGAGAAGGTTGTCCAGGCCGTGCAGTCCATGCTTCTGCCGCAGGAGGGCAGTCTGTCCATCCACACGTCTCTGCCTGCGTCTGGAGACGGCTCCAGTCCTGTGATGGCCGTGGTGCGTCTTCTGGCCGAGATCAGAACCAGGTCAGACCCTCAACAATATGGAAGTCAAACACGAACCGTTGCTCTTCTTCTTTGTGCATTATTTGTACAGTAGTGTTTGGGATCTGTGTGTTTATTCTGTGTGTTTGTCTCCGTCAGGGCGTGTTTGGTGATGGCGCAGCTGCTGGAGGACAGCTCCTTCTGTGAGGAGTTCATTCAGCAGTGTCCCGCAGCGGTCGAGGTGCTCAACCTAATCGCTCAGGAGTGCAGTCCTGGTGAGAGCCCACACCAAAAACCAATAACAACTTCCTGTTTGTTTTATACATCCTAAAACAGTTACCATAATGGTAAAACAAAATTTTATATTAAATATAAATGTTATTTTTGCATACAGTTGATATAAAATATAAATGTAATTATATTATATTAATTATTTTATTTGATATAATATTTAGAATTTTTAGAATTTTTTTTTAACTTGCATAAGAATACATGAACTAACTGAGAACAAACCTTGTTGGTTCTCGAGCTTCTATCAAACCTGTACCTAATGTGCTCTATGTATGTGTGTGGATCAACGTTTATATGTAAAAAGCTTAAATTCATTCTTCCAATGGAGATAAAAAATAAATAAATTAAAGCTAAGTAGATAATAATAATAATTATTTTATATATATATATATATATATATATATATATATATATATATATATATATATATATATATACTAATGAAAATGACAAAAGCACTTAACAAAACTACTAAAACCTAAATAAACATTAAAATGAATAAATATAAAGATTTCATTTGAACAAACTCTTTAACTCACCCCTTAATGTTTAATCTCGCATGACTCTTGCATGAACACTAAAAAGAGGTTTTACAGCTGTGCTTTCACACAGTGAATCATAAAGTAGCTTATATAACTGATATAGTGATATCTTTATACTGATATATTTATATGCATGACTGGTGGTGTTTGTGTCTGCAGGAGAGCGTTTAGTGATGGTTGAGGCTCAGTGTGAGAGGGTTCGGATGCTGTATCGAGACTGTGCTCGTCCTCCACCTCCTCCAGTGCAAACTGATCAACGACAGGTGACGTCCTTTATTTAATGTGATCAAGAAGAGCGTTTTTTTTCTCTCAGCATTCTGCTCGTCTTATATGGGCTGCTCAGTAAACACACAACAAACTGATTGGCTGAACATATAATCTCACCAGAATTGTTATTAATGTGTTGCTCAGGAAACCCAGATCTTCTTCCTCTCTCCGCAGCCGAAGGAAATCACGTGGTGCCCGTCGCGTGTCTTCCCTCCGGTCCGCGCCTGCATGTTCTCCTCACACTTGACCTCTGTGACCTTTCTGGCCGATCCGAGCGCAGGTGGAGGTCTTCCCAGAGGAACGTTCATCTACGCCACTTCACCTGTGCCTGTCCAGGTAACTACAGCCTGTTAGTGGCTCATACACTTTTGAAGGAAATAAATACATAAAATAAAGACTTCTGTTCTGCAAGATCCAATGATATTTTGGATTTTTTCATTTATTTTTTATGTCTGTAACGTTTTTTTTTTTTTTTTTAGTTACAGTTATTTTAGTACTTCAACTTAAACTTAATGAACATGTATCAGTTAATGTTTTAAACTCAATTAAGTAAATAAATTATTTTCTTTTTTCATGGTTTTAGTTTTAGTATATGATAATAACCCTGCCAAGGATGCATTATTTTTTTTTTAATATTTTTTTTCATATAAATGTTGTTCTTTTGAACTTTATCAAATAATCCTGAAACAAAATTGTCACAGTTTCCACAACTGTGGTCGACAATGATAATATAAATATGAAATTATCAGAAATCAGCAGATTAAAATGATTTCTGAAGGATCATGTGACCCTGAAGACTGGAGTTCAACCGATAGTGGACCACGCTGGCCGATACCGATTAATCAACCGATACTGATTGAAAACTGAAATAGTGCTTTACTATAAAATAAAAAACAGTACAGTACTAAACCATACTTTGTAAATGAATAAAAATATTAAAATTACATATTATATATTGATAATTAAAGTTAGTTCATAATACATTAGTGTTAACAGAAGCAACTTTAAAATGTAAAAATGTATTGTAGATGTTGAAATTAACACTCTAGCTAGATCGCTGTCTTGATATACATAAAGGCCATAGCAATGAAATAACAAGCATATGGATATTGTATGTATACTCTCACACTTGAATTGCTTCTAACATAGAACATGTCAAGAATGATCATAAAAGATGAGTTTGACATAGATGAGTTTGAAGTTCTGTGTGTAAAAAAAACACACACAAAAAAAAACAGCAAACTGAAAGAAAAATGTGATCTGTATTACAACTCTCTATATGAAGCACACAGACTTTATTAGAGTCACAGAAATACAAACATTTCACTGAAAAATGCACAATATACAGTCTTCCAGCAGAGTGTGAAGTCTTTATGAACATTAAAAACGATTTGGGACAGAAAAATAATGTAATTTAATGGAAAACTGAATGAATGAACAAATCGGTTCGCTTTCTCACGTCACTGCTTTAAATCTGCAACTTTACTGGCTAACAAATGCATTAATGTGACCAGCTGGATATAAACTAATGCAAATAGATGGTAACAGTCGAGCTATTAAGCATTTGCATCAGGCTTGTGTGTGTTTTGGTGAACTATCGGTGCTTATTAATCAGCAAAACCGATATATCGGTCGACATCTTCCGAAGACTGGAGTAACAATGTTGAAAATTGAGCTTTGCATCACAAAAATAAATCACATTTTGCAATATATCCACATAGAAAACCTTTATTTTAAATTATATTAATATTTCACATTATTACTGTTTTTTTCTATATTTTTGATCAAAGAGAAGAGACCTCTGTCTGAAATATTAGAAAGTCTACCCAACTGCAACCTATTGAGCGATAGAGTTCTTTACTTCAAGCTCACATTTTCTCTCTTTCTTGTTTCCAGGCTCCTTCTTTTTACTGGGAGATCGAGGTTGTTTCTTTCGGAGACTCTGAGGATGACAGCGGCCCTGTAGTATCGTTTGGTTTTTCCCCAGAGGCCGAGAAGAGAGACGGAGCCTGGACCAGTCCTGTGGGCACCTGTCTGTTTCACAAGTACTGACCCACTCTTTTTAACATGTTCACTGTACTCTCAACCTGTTTCTTCCTGTTCCTTTCTCTGCTTCCCATCCAAACTCCTTTCTTTTTCTGTCTCTCTCCTGCTCAGTAATGGGAGGGCGGTACACTATAATGGCTCCAGTTTGCTGCAGTGGAAGAGTGTGAGACTAGACGTGGCTCTACTTCCTGGTGAGATAGGAGCGACTTTATTCATTCAGACATTAACTGCAAGCACTCAACGTCCTCAACTGTGAAGCTGTGTGCAAAAACAAAAGAAAATGTCTTTCTCTGTATTTCTGTCTTGTATTTCTTAATGCTGAAACATTATTAAATCAAGTTACATTTACGTGTCAGTAGCGCGTTACAATAAGGCTGCATATGTTAACATTAATTAACTTAATTGGTTAACATAAACTTGATTCCAGCATTTAATAATGCACTATTAAAATCAATAGTTGTATTTATTGATAATACCTAAGCTAACATGGACTAAAATGAACAGTTGTATTTTTATTAACTAACGTTAACTAAGATTAATTAATATTGTAAGAGTGTATTGCTCATTGTTAGTTGATGTTAGTTAATTAGTTAAATATAGTTAACAAATGCAACCTTATAGTAAAGTGTTACCATTGAGTCTTATTTTAGGGAAAAACAAAACAAAAATAATAATGAAATATCAAAAAATCAAGTGAGGTTGTATAAAACTTAAGTATGTTTATGCTTAAAAAAAGAAAAATATAATATTTGCAACTGGGGTAAGTGGGGAAATAAAATATTTTCCCTTTAAATTATTAAGCTTATATTTCTTGCCACGTTGACAGATTTTTTTTTCTTATATTTAAGCATAGATCTGCTTAATTTTGATACATTTAAGTTTTAATATCATAAGCCATTTTGCTTCTCAAATAAACACATATTGGTTTAATTTTTGCAGTAAAAACCATTGTTCAAAACAATGTAGTGCTTTGTCACAACAAGCCAATACTTGAAAAAGTGTCTTGTTGCTAAAAAAGCTGTGCAGTTTTCAAGAGAATAGGGTAAAGTTTAAGTTTTTGAAACTTCTTATTTGTGGTTGGCAAACATTTGACGTTATAAATCCACTATATGTCATCACTCACAATGCTATATTTAGTATTAATAATATAATAATATTTAGCTGTTGTTCATATGTGTATCATGGAGTTGTTGAGCTGCTTGAGTGGTGTTTGTGGTGTGTCTGGACACAGGGGATGTTGCAGGCATCGGTTGGGAGCGTTTGGAAGGCACTCCTCCTCCCCCCGGCCAGCCTCCTAAAGGAAGAGTGTACTTCACATACTGCGGTCAGCGGCTCGCTCCTTATCTGGAGGACGTGGCCGGAGGCATGTGGCCCGTGGTCCACATTCAGAAGAAGGTTTGTACACAAATATAATGCATTATAAGCAAACCAGTGGTGCTCATAACTAAGTTCAAGGTGATTCGTAATGGTTTTAGTCCATTTGTAAGATATACTTGATATTCCTGAGAGTAAAAAAACAAAACAAAACAAAAAAAAGAGTAAAAAAAAAGTGCCTGAAATAATATATTAACTTTTAAAAAATGTAAATGTAAATAAATTTAAATGTATTCATTTAGCAGACGCTTTTATCCAAAGTGACTTACAGTGTTTTACATATCAATTTTTACATATCATGTGTTCCCGGGGAATCGAACCCCCAACATTGCGCTTGATAACGCAGTGCTCTACCAATTGAGCTACAGGAACATAATAATATATCAAATATTTTGAATTTAATTTTACACTGCGTTTAATTTCCTTTTAAGTTTTAGTTATTTATTTTTCTTTAAAATTCTATTTAGCTTTAATTTATATTTTTTTCCGTTTTGGTTTTTAGTATTTTTTTATACTTCAACAAATTTTATTTCAGTTAGTTATCTGGCAAAATGGATTTATTTATTTTTTTTAATTTTTTTTCAACTAGTATCTATACTATAAATGTTTTCAATTAACTTTATTAAAAATGTTTATAGGTTTAATATTTCAATATTGTTATAACAGTAACAACACTAGCTTTTATACCCAATATAATTACTAATGAATAATACAATTTTAAATATTAAACAGTTATTAATTTATATATGTATATATAATAAATTTTACATATAAGATCGAATAACACACTACAGTTCCAATGGAAATTAAGTACTTTAGTATCAAGTGCTTTAGTAAGTTAGTCAACACATCAAAATAAGTGTGCTTCTTTAAAACAAAGCAAAGGATTGTTATAATATAATGATTTAAAATGTACTTTAATGTCATACTTAATTTGTCATCACAACAAAGATCGATTGTGGAGTGTAAATTAAACGAAGAGCTCTTGCTAGCCTAAAAAGGATCATACAGTAATTATCATGAGTCATAATAATTTTCCTGGGTTTTATGGTTCTGCTATTATTCAGTGACATACAAAAAAATCAAAATTAAATTCCCTTAGGATACTGTATGCTTATGTATTTGCTAGGGGTCTATGTCTTTTTTTTTATTGTACACTGATTTCTTTTCTTTTTGTCCTTTAGCCCTGCTTTATAAACATTTTATTTGTTTGTTGTGATTCTGTTTTTTTTTTTTTTTTTTCAGAATACGAAGATTCATGCAAACTTCGGCTGCCGGTTGTTTGCGTACGCAGAGGGACAGGCTCACCGAAACGCCGCCGATCTCTGCATGGACCTCTCAGAGGAGATCAGCGCCAACTTCGAGGCTCTGCCCTTTGCCATGGCCTCCGACAGCGACAACGACGCCGGCACGAGTGTGGCGTCTGACTCGGGCTCTCACGGTCCCCCGTGTCGCATCGCTGCGGTCGTCACAGCACAGCAGCGTCAGTGTCCACTCAGAGCAATAAAGATTTGTGCATGTACAGTACTAGCCAAAGGTTTAGAACAATTGAGATGTTTTTGAAAGAAGTCTCTACTGGTCAACAAGGCTGAATTTATTTGATTAAAAATATACAGTAAAAATGTCAAATATTATTACAATTTAAAATAGCTTTTCTATGTGAATATCTTTGCAAAATGAAATTTATTCCTGTGATCAAAGCTGTATTTTCAGCATTATTTCTACGGTCTAATATGATGATTTGCTGCTCTAGAATCATTTCTGATTATTGGAATTGGAAAATGTGGGAACTGATGCATTTTTATTTTTTCAGGATTCTTTGATGAATAGAAAGTTCTAAAGAAAAGCATTTAATTTAAATAGAAATCTTTTATAACTTTATCAATGTCTTTAATGTCATTAGTGTGATCAGTTTAATGCTAAATAAAAGTATTGGTTTTGTATTAACCCCAAACTTTTAAACGGCTTCCTCAAAAATATTCAGCAAAACTGTTTTCATCATTGATAATAATCAGAAATATTTCTTGAGCAGCAAATCATCATATTAGAATGATTTCTGAAGATCATGTGACACTGAAGACTGGAGAAATTGTGCTGAAAATACAGTGGTAGAGCATTGCATTAGCAGCGCAAAAGGTTGTAGGTTCGATTCCCAGAGAAAACTTTTTCTAGGTAAAAAATGTTAGCCCGAATGCACTGTTTATGCACTAAATGCATAAATTTACATTTAAACATATCACAAATAAATGCCGCCTTAGTGAGCAGAAGAGTCTTCTTTCAAAAACATTTTTTTTTAAATCTTAATTATTCCAAACTTTTGGTTAGAAGCTTTTGAATTTTTTTCCTCCTACTACAGAATAAAATGAATTCTCTGACTGAATCAAGAAAGCAGATGCTATTTAAACTTGATGCTGTGGATTAAAGCGTTCTTATTATTTTGTTTTATTCACAGAGTACAGTAGTGATGCCTCTCTTCACTACAAGGTGGAACTGAGTTATGAGAATCTGGTCGTCTCCGGGCCAAACGCTCATCCTCCACCGATTGCTGATGATGAGAGCGATGATGAAGATGATGAAGATATCCCTAGGGTATGAAGAGCTCATAACAAGGCCCTTGCCTTCCTCACAAGACATTTACACACCATAGACCACTCACACAGTGACTCCGAGCAGTCTTTTCAAAGAAAACCTGTTTCTTTCTCTTGCCTTCTCTCTGTAAAGGAGGATCATTACGCTTTGCTAGTGAAAGCGTGGGAAACCAAAGTTTTTCCAACCATTCGCCGTCGTTTCAGGAACGAGGCAGAGAGGAAGTCCGGCCTTGACCAGATCAAAGGAGCCCTTCAGCTGGGTGAATGAACGCCCGCTTATGTTTCATTTCCAGTGGCTACGGACACTTCATAGTTTTTAAAAGAGTACTTAATATGTACTTTAAAAGAAATGCTAAAAGAATCTAATGTTTTTAGACACTTAATTGCATTTAAATGCAACAGATTTTATAATTTTAAATTATATAAAATGCATTTAGCTGAGCTTTAAAATGCTTTTTGACCTACTTAAATAGGATCTTTATATGTAATTGCATAATTACTTCTACTGTCTTTGAAATGCGGTTAAAGTACTGCTGAATGTACAGAAACACTAAAATAGAATTTTAATGTGTTTTAGCCTATTTGTGATGATGAAGTTGCAATTTAGTATATTTACAGTACAGTTAAAATTATAATTATGTACTGCACTTATGTTTTAGTATGTTAGTCAACACATCAAAAGGAGTGTACTTGATGATTGCAATGATTTAAAATGTACTTTTAAGTTAACCTTTTAGAACAATTACAAAGGTCACTATTACAAAGGTACACTAAAAGTGGACTTAAGTGTGTTCAGAAACAGTCATGAAAGTGTATCTTTTAAGTCACTTAAGTGTCCTTTTATTATTTAATTGTATTATCTGCAAGTACAGTATTTTAAAACATACTTCTAAGATTTGAAGTACACTACAAGTGCACATCCAGCACATATGTGTCTAATATGAATAATGCTCTGATGTCTGTCAGGAATGGTGGACATCGCACGTCAGACTGTTGAGTTCCTGTATGAGGAGAATGGAGGGATTCCTCGTGACCTCTACCTTCCAACCATCGAGGATATCAAAGATGAAGCTAATAAATTCACCATCGACAAAGTCCGTAAAGGTCTGTTTAAAATACATGTTGTCTGAGATTCTCTGCACTTTTCCGTTTTGTTTTTTAGTCAGCATTTTACATTTACATTTAGTCATTTAGCAGACGCTTTTATCCAAAGGGACTTACAAATGAGGACATTGGAAGCAATCCAAAAAAACGATACACAAGTGCTATAACAAGTCTCAGTTAGCTTAAGTCAATAGTCCAGCCTGGACAGAACAAGAGCTTGAACAAGGAGTTGTGCAGCATGTTCCGAAAAGAAAGGCCCTGATCTTCTTGATGTTGAATAAAGCAAATCTGCAGTTTTAGCAATGTGGTCTGAGAAAGTCAGCTGATCATAAATCATAACCCCAAGGCTTCTAGCTGTTTTTGAAGGAGTTATGGTTGATGTGCCAAACTTGATGGTGAAATTGTGATGGAACGATGGGTTTGCTGAAACCACAAGCAGTTCTGTCTTGGCAAGGTTGAGTTGAAGGTGATGGTCCATCATCCAGCAAGAAATGTCTGCTAGACAAGCTGAGATGTGAATAGCAACCGTCGGATCATCAGGATGGAATGAGAGGTAGAGTTGAGTGTCATCAGCATAGCAGTGGTATGAAAAGCCATGTTTCTGAATGACAGAACCTAATGATGCCATGTAGACAGAGAAGAGAAGTGGTCCAAGAACTGAGCCCTGAGGCACCCCGGTAGTTAGATTTGGACTTGGACACCTCACCTCTCCAAGATACTTTGAAGGTCCTATTTGATAGGTACAACTCAAACCACTGGAGTGCAGTTCCAGAGATGCCCTTTGTCAGTAGGGTTTACAGGAGAATCTGGTGGTTAACTGTGTCAGAAGCAGCGGTATTGAAGATTCGGATTCCGCTCTTGCCAGTCTTAGGGCTCGATCAACTGAAAGCAAGGCAGTCACGGTTGAATGTTGACTTCTGAAGCCAGATTGGTTGCTGTCAAGGAGGTTGTGCTGTGTGAGAAAGACAGAGACTTGGTTGAACACAGCTCGTTCAAGTGTTTTTGCAATGAAAGGAAGAAGGGACACTGGTCTTGTAGTTCATTTTGAATTACTTCTAGAAATAAAGCTTAAATAAATTAGAATATAACATTCAACGTATCCGCCACAGTAACAGGTTACCAGTATCACTGTTTCCCTCAGGTTTGACAGTGGGCATCCGCTGCCCGGAGGGAAACAACAGCAGTAGCAGCACAGCCCTGCCCAAGTTTGCCATCCGGGGCATGCTGAAGACCTTCGGCCTGCATGGAGTTGTGCTCGATGTCGACTCTGTGAGTATCTGCATCTGTCAAATTAGAGTTTACTATTTAGTATATTTAACAGAATTAACTAACTCCACAAAAAAAATTATAAATTTCACAAAAAAAAAGAAAAAATATATTGTTTTATAAATTGAAATTATATAAGTAAATTAATGAAATACTTTTTGCATATTCATGACAATTGACTCTTTGCACGCTTTATTCTTAATTGTACTTAGTATTATTTAGTATTATTTATAATATAATTTTAAACATAAATGTAACTATGTTTTATTCACTTTAGTTAAGTGTATAGATAATATAAATAAACCTTACAAAAAGCCTAATTTCACATATAAAATAAATATATATAAAAAATTAAATATATAGATGAAAATTAATACTCATTTAAATAATTTTCGCATATTCATGAAAATTTACTTATTTGGTGTATTTATTTATTTATTATGTTTTGGCAATTTTGAACAGTAAAAAATCAGCAAAAGGGTTAGGGAGATTTTTTTTTTCAAATAAAGCTTTATTGAAATATTTTGCATATTCATGCATATTGATTCTTGTATGCATTTGGATTTCTTATTTCTAGTTCTATTTAATTTATTTTATTTTTATTTTTTATATTTTGGCAGTTTTGATTTTAGGACTTAATGAGAAGCATCCTTGCACAACAGTTTTTTCCTATTAATATCAGCAAAGGTCAATGCAATACAACCATGATTGAATAATGTATAAATACTTCGCATTTTACATATAAACATATACAGTACATGGAAAAAAAAAACACACCATTTATAACAGTCCTTGGCTGTTCTTTGCAGGCTGTGATAATCGCTACATTCACCAGCCTTTTAACCTGCTTTAACTGCACCTGTTTCTAATGCAACTTGACTGACTTGATTTGTGTGTGTTCAGTCCAGTGAGCTGGTGCAGGTGGAGACGTATCTCCGCAGTGAGGGGGTGTTAGTTCGGTACTGGTACCCCATTGAGATGCTGGAGCGGCCCCCAGCAGGGTCCCGCAGGGCTGCAGCGAATGGCTTGGTGTCTCTAGACAGCAGCAACATCCAGATTCACCGGTAATGCATTTATAGACGCATTTCTTATTGTAAATTAAAAAATGTCAGGTTTTTATTGAAATAGTTCTCCTTTTTAAACACCATTCTTGATTAGCATTCAGCACTGTGTGTGTATCTGTGTTTCAGGGAGCTGCTGCGCTGTGAAGGTGCTCTGGCGCGTCTCTACTGCCGCATGGCTTTACTCAACATCTTTGCTCCCAAGAGCCCTCACACATTCACACGTCTCTTCCACATCCCCGCCGTGCGAGACATCACACTCGAGCACCTGCAGCTCTTGTCCAATCAGCTGCTGGCTCCGCCTCTGCCAGGTGATGTCATACAAATAATTTAATGAACACAGGCTGCCTACTTGTTTGGTCCAAAATTAGGAATAGTTCACCCAAACATTAACATTAGCTGAAAATGTGCTCACCCTCCTGCCTTCCAAGATCTTCATCAGATCTGGAGAACTTTAGCATCGCATCAGTGTCTCATCAGTGGATGCTCTGCAGTGAATGGGTACCGTCAGAATGAGAGAGATTATATAACATTTAGTCCATCCATCTCATAGTAGCCTAGCAAAATTGTATTAACAGTAGAAGTGAAATCTTCTTGTAGTCTTTAAATCTGGGTACTGTCTTACGTTTTAAAATCACTTACAGAGAAAGTTTGGTCCCATCAGGCTAATGACAGTCATGACTCATGCCACTGTACGCATTTTCTTTTTCTTTAGTTTTCATTCACGATGTTTAACAACACAAATTATACGTTAGTTATTTCATGACACACTCGTTCTATGTGATTTTGCTGCCACCTATTGTTGTGGGTGTATTATTGACATGTCAAAGTCTAGACCCTGAATATAAGACGAGCGCGTTTTTTCAGATGTATGTCCAAGAAAAAAAACATCATCTTATATTCGGGACAATACGGTACATACTAAGGAAAAAAAAACAATGACTGAAGTGCATTCATCAGAATAAAACTCACTTTTCTGTATGTGTTGATTTCCCTTTGTCGTCTGAAGATGGCAGAATCAGTTCAAACTCTATTCTGCTGGCTCAGTCTGTCCTCCACGAGCTGCAGGGCGAGAGCTGCTCCCCGACCGAACTCTTCTATCAGGGGAACGCTGGGAGCATCGGCGAGTGGCTGACGGTGGCCATCAGCAGAGCCCTGCATCAGGGAGAGGACAGCCTCCTCGAGCTCACCAAACAGATCTGCTGCTTCCTGCAGGTACCAACACCTCAACTGATTTATGACTGATTCTGCATCTCCCCTACAGGGATAAATTACTATTATCATTATCATTCTAAATATTATGATTTTTATTTAGACAGAAGAGAACAGTGTTATTTTCTGGGGGGGGTTTTTTGTTGTTATTTTTATAATTTTGGAATTTTTTGTCTGTATAGTTTTCAAGTTTTTATTTTAAGTTTATTTTAGTACTTGCACTTTAAATGAAAATTAAAAATGTTGGGAGCTAGTTGAAATAATAAAATATTTTTTATCATATTTATTGGGTAACGTTTTATTAAAGGTGGCCTTGTTACACGTTACATGTCATGAATTTTACAACACTAACTGCTATTTTTATATTTATTAATATAAAGCAGCTTTGAAACAATATGTTTTGTATAAAGCGCTGTATGTGTGTGTGTGTGCGTGACTTTAAAGTAAAACTTAATTTGACATTGTTACAACGTGCACTTTTTTAAAATTGTGTTACACGAGTATGTTAAGAAACATAGTCATGTGAGTTAAATAATTTTCTCTTAAATTGTTATAAGTTATTTTTATGGTTATATTTTTTTTTTAATGATTGCTAAAATTTCAGAGCGCTCCAGAGCAGTTCACTCTGGAAGAGTTTCCCATCACAGAGTCCAAGGTCAGCATGGACGTGAACTTCCCTGGGGCCGCATTTGTGGTCGTCTCTTGCAAAGAGAGCCAACTCAGCTGCCGCAAAGAGTGAGTTCTTACAGGTTATAATTTTAGCTAGTTATAACTCAAAGACAAGACAACATTGTTTGTGTTTGAATGACACAAGCATTTCAATTATTGAATGACCTGTTTAGTATCTCACTTTCATCAAGCAGTGAGTTTTGAATAGTGCAAGACTACGTATTTTCAAAATATGTGTGTTTTCTGTCCTTTATGCTCACAAGTGTATTTTTCTCTTAGCTCCTCTCTATATAAGGCTCCTTGGACTCGCGTAATGGTGTATGGACTTGGTCATAAGGTTCGACGAAACGGACAGCTGAATCTGATGGAGGCAGTGTGTTACCCTCTGGACGCCTCTCCGTCCAATACAGGACTCACCCCTCCACCCACAGCCAACCAGTATCCCAGCATCATCATCCCCACTGACAGAGTGCATGTCAAACTAGGCACGTCAAGTACATGTTACATTTTTACATACATTTTTGGATTTCAGCTACTCCTAAGGTTTTACTCAGTATGTTCCATACACATAAAAATATTTTGACTTCGATAATAAACTATTCAGTAGTTAACAAAGTGGCCACTTAAATCAGCATCTGGGGAATCTCTTGTGAAAAAAAAGTGTGCTTAATTGTATCTAATGTACACTTTAGTGTATTTAAAATCTTATTAGTGTGTTTTAAAAAAAAACTGTATTTACTGATCATTTTAAATCAAGCGACACTTAAGGGACTCAAAATGAGAAACTTTCATTACTTTTTCTGAACACACTTAAGTACACTTTTAAAAAGCAGACTTTGTAATGTAAAATTACAAGTTTTACTTTGAAGTACTTTTTAAATGGTTTTAAACATCTTTAGTTATACTTTGAAGAATACACTTATTTTGATATTATGGCTATCATAATGAAGCACATGCACTTGATTATAATTTTAAGGTTAATAGATTTTAAATTCACTAAATTCCAATTTCATTGTTACAAATATATTTAAATGCATGACTTATAAGTTTTAATAGAAGTGATTTAAGTTTCCGGTAAATGTATTGTTTCATATTTCAAAGACAGTAGAATAAAGATGTACTTGAGTCCACCTAAGTACATATACAAAGCAGTCCAACAGCTAATTGCGTTTAACAGAAAATATTTTTATTTATTTGCAATTAACATTCAGTTGGCCCTTAAGTATTTTCTTTTAAAATACATTATTTCCATAATAAGTACTCCTTTTGGAATTATGCTGAAGTGTACTTTTTTCACAAGGGTAGGCTGAATGCTTAAAGTCTAATGTGACCGCAGCATATGATCAGTAAGATGGCATATTTCATGGCATATTTAACTCATATTCTGATCACTGTCTGTAGGTGTATCTCCTCCTCCTGGTGCAGTGCTGGTATTGCACTCGTTGCCTCTTGAGTTTCCCTTGGCTATGGCCTTTGCTGAACAGCTGCTGACCTACACCATTGGGGAAACCACTGACCGCTCTGAGGATGAGCTGGACACTGTGCCCACTTCTGTTCTTATGCAGGTTGTGGAGTTGCTGGGTAAGAAACGTTCATTTATTTTGCCTCGAGGGTCCCATGAAGCATACCATTAAAACTTCAAGTGCAGTTCCATTTTTCAGGGTCACATTTGCTGTATTTGTGTTTAGGTGGGCTTCTGTGGACCACCGATCTTGCTCCGTGCATCAAGGAGCTGATCTTCCACTTGCTTGCAGAGCTTCTCCGCAAGATCCACGCCTTTGAGCGTCGAAAAACCCCATCGGGTCTTGCCAGCCAAATTACATTGCTTCTCAACCCTTGCCTAACAGTCCTTATGGTTCTTCAAACAGAGCTACGGAAACTTTACGACCACGAGACCCAAAGTTGGGGGCTAGTAAGCGGAGGTTCATGCACTTCCACTACGGGTAGTAGTGGAGCACTTGCGCTTGCTGCCGAGCGGAGCCGTTTCTCAACCTACTTCCACGCCCTGATGGAGGTGTGTCTGGCAGTCGCCGAAGTGACTCTGCCACTGAGTACAGGTGGAGGGATTTCGGTGGTAGGTGCCCCTTCATCCACGAGCACCACTAACTGTAGCGATTCCTCATCCTCTTCGTCGTCCTCTCCGGGCCAGACGCCCCAAAGTCCAAGCTTACTTTCGAAGCGTAAAAAGGTGAAGCTAAAGCGTGAACGGACATCGGTCGCCGTTACTTCGGGAGCTGTCGTCTCAGGGAAACATGGTTCTGGAAGTGGAGGGAGACCATCAGAATGTGACAGTGCTTTACTAAACATGGCCGGAGGGAAGCCAGAGGACATGTTGTGGTTTCACCGTGGGTTGACGTTACTCTTGATTTTACGACACCTTGCTAACAAGGACCCGCAAGGTCTGGGCGTCACTGAAGATGCGGTTGCAGATGCCTGCCAAGCCTTGGTTGGCTCCACCGTTCACAGTCGTTTGCTCGTGCTCTCAGGAATCCCCACTCACTTGGAGGAATCTGTGGTGCGCAATGCAATCCGAAGGGCTTGCAACGCACACGGCGGTCTCTTCAAGGATGAGATCTTTATTCCGGTTCAGGAGGAGGACCCTAAAAAAGCCAAAGCTGAAACTTCAGGTATTCCCCAAGATCTAAAGCGAGATTGCACTGCAGGAAGCCCAAATAGCAACAATGCAACACCAGCAATGAGTGCCTCGGCTTCAGCGAGCCAGACGTCGGTCTCCAGCTCTTTACAGGGAGCTTCCAGGGCTGCAGGTGAGCTGCTAGTGAACCAAGAGCTGGTACCCACTCAAACGGCACCTTCTCAGCCACAAGCACCACTGGACCCCCACATAGTCTCCAGTCAGGAGAGCCTTGATGTGTCTCTTTGTAGCACTGGAAGTCAAGGTAGTCTCGGCAGCATTGGGGAGCAGTTGGATAGTGGTGCAACGTCAGTCTCAGATGGGAGCTCCATGTACACAGTTGCCTCGCCAGACATCCAAGCCAGTGTGACACGGCCAATCAAAGGCTATGCTGTCATAGAGGTAGGCGGGACCGACAACATTAATTTTATATCAGTTGTGATGGCAAGCATCTTTATTACTGTTTTTCATACGTAGTGTTAAATTAGAGTTGTTTTTTGGTATGGTATACCATGCTCATGTTTCAGATTAATTTATTATATTTAATTTATTTATTTTACTTAAATTGCAGTTGCACCACATCAGTTTTTAATTTATGGAAAATTATGGGAAAACTGAAAATGCATCCGTCCTGTACATTTGCATTGATCTACTGTTATATTGCTGATATTTAGCCTACTTTATCAGTATCACTTAAGTTTTTGCCAAAGCCGATATATCGGCTAATATTTAGCCTTTTTTTAAGTATCAGTATAGGGTGTCATATTTTTGCCAAGGCTGATATATCAGCCGATAACTGTCCTTTTGTAATTATAAGCATATCTGGCATGCTTTAATTATCGGTATCGGCCATTAGTTTTTTGTCCAGGTTGATGTATTGGCCGATATTGACCTTTTTTTCACTATCAGTATCGGTCATTCAGTTTTTGTCAATACACATCACTAATATTTGATATTTTTTGTTAATTATCAGTGTCAGCAGTTATGTTTTTGCTAGGGTCATTATTGCACCTGATATTTAGCCTTTTTAATGATCGGAATCAGTCGTTAAGTTTTTGCCAGAACTAATATATCAGCCGATATTTGGCCTTTTTTAATAATTAGCATCGATCATTATGTTTTTTGGTCGGCTGATAAGCATCAGAAGGGGAACTTTTATTTTGACAGTAAGAATGCCTGCCATGTAGTGGCACAAAATATAACAAATTATTTAAATATGCATAGCATTCACAAACTCTTCCTACTGCATCAGACCTTCACCAGATTTTCAGACAATAATAAAACGCATCTAGAGCACCCTAGTAACTACATAGCAGCACGTTAGCAACCACTTAGCAGCATTAGTTGCATTTTCCATTACGTCAAAGAAATTAGATATCAAATAATGTTACCTTTTTTTGCTTTTGTCTTGTAGGTAAGGGCACGGGCCCAAGTAGAGAAGATTCGGGCCAGTCTTTTTAACAGCAGTGATCTCATTGGCCTTTCCAATTTGGAAAGAGAGGAGGAGCTAATGGAGATGACCAATGAGGAGATCCTCACCGCCTCCAGTGTAAATCAGAGTTTATTTGACACACAAGGGAGTTCAGTCCTAGAGGAGTACTTCCTTGATAAATCGATCCGAGGTTGGTTGATTTCTTTATCCCAGAATGTTAACAATGTTATTTTAATCTGTGATTCTTCTTGCAAGGGTTTGCTTTAACTTGATATCAAGTTTATTTATTCATTTTGTGTTTGTAGGAGATAAATTGGTTCCTGAAGCACGTGATGTGCTGACAGACATCTTCAAGAGCTGCATTTATGCAGAGCAGGTTCTGAGTCCGATACCAACAAAACCAGTGAAAGTATCAGACATTTATCTGAGCAAAGAGCAGATGAACTCTCAGACACCAGGAAACCTGCTCCACGTGTTTTTTACACATGTGCGGCCTCCCAAGAAGGTGCTTGATGACCAGCTCACACAGGTGAAATCCTCAGAACAGTAATTCATTTATTATCCATAAATTCATATGTTAAAAATCCACTACATGCACATTTTCTTTGAGTCTTGCACATGCATTTCACAAAATGATAATTGATTATTGTTATGGAAATTACTACAAATTGACATATCTAGTAGTAATCCACACATATGTGTTATTATACTATTATCTTTTTCTGTTTGTTTTTTGTTAGCATCAGTATTAAGGCACAGTTGAACAGACACAAAGTATTTGACTGGGTCGAAGCATAAATTACTAAGCTTTTCTTATTGTATATGTAGATTCTTCGTAAATATGGCACAGTAAAGGCCAACAAGAACAAGCATAGCAAGGCAGGCAAAGAGCAGCACCAAGGCAAAGTGGTCAGCACAAAAAGACCCATCACCAAACCCCCGGCCAAAGAGAAGTCCATGCTGAACAGTGTGAGGTGAGAACTCACATCACGCTCGTCCGGGCATTCACCAGCATTTCAGTAGCATTCATCTGCTCTCATAAGATGCATGCTACCAGTTTAATTTTTTATATAATTGAGATACTATTATTTTTTATTAATACAAAACATTTACATTTTTAGATTTTTATATATTTATTATTTTAGATAAAGCCTTAATTATTATGATTTTGACATTCTTATAAAAAAAATGAATAATTTGTATTATTATAAATTGAATAAAAATATATATTAGTAATGTTGCATTGGCAAGTTATAATTTTTTATAGTTGTAGGTGACTATAATAAAAGGTATGGTATATGGTGTTTTTCCAGAACTGTTCTAAGTGAGAAAAAAACAGTCCTTAAGTCAAAATCTCCTGAGAAGACCAAGCCTGATGAAAAAGACCCTGAAAAGTCTCCCGCCAAAAAGCTTGAAGGTTAATACAACAACTCAATTTATTATTTATTTAATTTCTGCATTTATTAACACAAAAACCTTATACATGGTCTGTTTGGGTGGAATCTCATGGATCTGAACACCTCACCTTTCCTCTGTCCATCAGTGCCAGAAGAGAAGTTTCTGACCCTGGAAGGTTTCCACAAGTTTACTCTAGACAGAGCCAAGCAGGATATTCGCAGTGTTTGGCGAGCGATCCTGGCGTGCGGTTACGACCTGCACTTTGAAAGGTTTGTACCTTCTCAAGAACACTTCATGTTTCCACGTCTCTCTTTATTCTACTGTCTAAGAAAACTATTGGCTAGAATAATAAATGCAAGTCTCTGAATATCTTTTTTGTTTTTTTTGTTTTGTTTCAGATGCACATGCATCGACTCCCGACACGCTCAGAAAGCCAGTAGAAAATGGACCTTTGAGATGGACTTTGCGTTGGTACAGTTTGTTAATCGTCTGTGCAGACACCTGGCCATCACTCCTGCTCGCCTGCATCCTCATGAAGTTTACCTCGATGCCAAGGACACCGCCGACCCTCAAGTCGCATGCTTGATAGGCGAGTCCATGTTACATTATGTTGTTAGATTTGGATTATGTATAGAAGCCCATTTCCATCACTAATTAAAAAAAAAAAAGTGGTGGTTGCAATTACATTATCTCTCAGTTCTGACTTTTTTTCTCTGAATTGCAATATATAAAGTCAAAATTGCGGGATAGAATTCAGTTTTTTCTTGCAATTGCTAGTTTACATCTCGCAACTCTGACTCTTTTTTTCTCGCAATTGCTAGTTTACATCTCGCAATTCTGACATTTTTTTTCTCGCAATTGCAAGTTTACATCTCACAATTCTGACTCTTTTTTTTCTCACAATTGCAAGTTTACATCTCTCAATTCTTACTCTTTTTTTTTTTTTTTTTTTTCTCGCAATTGCTAGTTTACATCTCTAAATTCTGACCCTTTTTTTTCCTCGCAATTGCTAGTTTACATCTCGTAATTCTGACTCTTTTTTTTTTTTTTTCTCGCAATTGCTAGTTTACATCTCGCAATTCAGACACTTTTTTTCCTTGCAATTGCAAGTTTACATCTCGAATTTCTGACTTTTTTTTTCTCGCAATTGCTAGTTTACATCTCGCAATTCTGACACTTTTTTTCCCTCGCAATTGCTAGTTTACATCTCGCAATTCTGACTCTTTTTTTTATCGCAATTGCTAGTTTACATCTCACAATTCTGACTCTTTTTTTTTTCCTCACAATTGCTGATTTACATCTCTAAATTCTGACCCTTTTTTTCCCTCGCAATTGCTAGTTTACATCTCGTAATTCGGACACTTTTTTTTCTCCTTGCAATTGCAAGTTTACATCTCGCAATTCTGACTCTTTTTTCCCTTGCAATTGCAAGTTTACGTCTCGCAATTCTGACTCTTTTTTCCCTTGCAATTGCTAGTTTACATCTCGCAATTCTGACACTTTTTTTCCTTGCAGTTGCAAGTTTACATCTTGCAATTCTGATTCTATTTTTTTCTCGCAATTGCAAGTTTTCATCTCTCAATTCTGACTTTTTTTTTTTTTTCTCGCAATTGCTAATTTACATCTCCAATTCTGACTCTTTTTTTTTCACTCAATTGCAAGTTTACATCTCTCAATTCTGACTCTTTTTTTTTATCGCAATTACTAGTTTACATCTCGCAATTCTGACTCTTTTTTTTTTTTGCACAATTCTGACTCACAATTGACTTCTGACTTTTTCTCATAATTGTGAGTTTGTTTCACAATTCCGAATTTCTTTTTTCTCACAATTGCAAGTTTACATCTAACAATTGTGACTCTTTTTGTCTTGTAACTCTGCTTTATTTTTCTCACAATTGTAAGTTTGTCTCGCAATTCCGGCTTTTATTTTTTCTCAGTATCGAGAGTTAAAATCTCGCAATTCTGACTTTATAACTTGCAATTCTGAGGAAAAAAAGTCATAATTACGAGATATGAACTCGCAATTGTGAGGAAAAAAGTAAGTCCGAATTGCAAGATATAAACTCAGAATACTGAGAAAAAGTCAGAATTGTGAGAGAAAAAGTCACAATTACCTTATTTTATCATTTATTCAGTGGCGGAAACGGGCTTCCATAATTATGAGATTTACAGGCACCAAGTTTTTAACCCCAGTGTGCGGTGCACGTCATTCTGATCACACAGGCGTTCCTGTGGAGAGTTTGCGTCTGCGGTTTGCTCTGCTGCAGTCGCTCAACAGCACGCTGGAGAGCTTCTTCCTGCCGTTAGTCGAGCTGAGGCTGACACAAACCTATCAAAACAGCATCGCAGCGCTTCTGTGCGAGGCCAAAGGTCAGTCATCGCATGTACAGGGACACTGGTCTTGGTCAGGACTGTTTCTTTAGTAGCTAGATAGAAGAATACTTAAAAAGCACCATGTTTTTTTGGATTGGCTGTGGAATATATAGATTATATTCAATTAATTGAATATTTGTGATCTGTATTATTTTCTTGGCAGTATGAAATGAAGCAGCATTGTGTATATTGTAATGATTTAAAAGCTCTTTTTTATTTGGCCATTAAGTTTCCCAAGTTTTGTCCTTGTGTGGCATTTTTTGTTCTCCAATACCACGGTGATATCATATTATTCATTGAAGTGCTTTGGAGAACCGTCTTTGTCAATGTTAAATGTTAATGTACCACAGTATAGTATTAAAAGAAAATTAAGTGAATATATTCCCTTATGAAAATAAGTAAACTTTTTAAAATAGTATTTATTACAGAAATAGTACACTTCACTTAAGTGTGAACTGAATGTAATGATTTCAGACATTTCATTGCATGTTCAGAAGGTTTTGTTATATTTATATTAAATGCAGTTAGCTGAACTTTAGAGTGTTTTGACTTAAGTACATTTTCCTAATTATATTGTCTTTAAAATATGGTAAAGCCAAAGCTGAATGTACTGACAGGCATTTATGATAAACTAAAATATACTTCAGTGTCGTTTCTATTGAAACTTGTATGGTCATGTATTTGTAATTACATATAACATTGAAAAATTTTAATATATTAACTTGATTAAATGTATTATCAAATAACTATACATTTAAAATTATGATCAAGCATTTTAAACTTTTTTCATGTTAGTCGACACATTAAAATTAGTCTACCTCTTTAAAACATGACAAAAGATTATTAAAATATAATGATTTAAAGTGTACTTCAGAGTAAAACTTTAAATTTGACATTATTAATTAAAAAGTGTTCTTAACTGTGTTAACATAGTCATGAAAGTGTCTTTTATGTCATTAATATTATATGCAAGTAGTTTTTTTTAAAGATTTGAAGTACACTACAGGGTGTGCATTCAGTGCATTTAAGAGCGCTTTTTTTTCACAAGGGTGTTTTTCTCATGATCTAATTTTTGTAGGACTGATTTTTTACGACACCAAAGTGACTTTTATGAACCGGGTGTTGAACGCAAGCGTGCAGCGCACAGCGGATCACGCCGCGCCGGAGATCACGCTCGACCCGCTGGAGATAGTGGGAGGTAAACCAGTGAAGTGTCTCTTACTCAGACGAGGGTCTGTGCTATCAGTTCCTCACTCTTACGGTGTGTCCCGCAGGTGAGACGCGTGCAGCAGAGAACACGTACTTCTGCCAGGCGGCGCGTCAGCTGTCCTGCGTCCCCTCGTCTCAGCTGTGTGTGCGGATCGCCAGCGGAGGAGACCCCACCTACGCGTTTAACATCCGCTTCACCGGGGAGGAGGTCCACGGCACCAGTCAGTGTCACACACCGCTTTCATGCACCAAACACTACACTTCCAACATAACAGCTGCTCCTTCTGTGATGTACTGTATTGCATTATTCCTCCTGTCTTTTATATAGGTTTTATTGGCATTTTGAAATAGCCTTTCTATTTATGTTTTCATTTTAGTCATTTTGTTATGCAATTTAACATTTACATTTAGCAGATGTCTTTATCCCAAGCCACATACAAAGGAGGACAATGGAAGCAATCAAAATCAACAAGAGAGCAGTGATATGCAAGTGCTTTGACAAGTCTCAGTTAGCTTAATGTTGTGCACAGAGCAAAGTAAACATTTTTTATAATCATATAATAAATAAAAAGAAAACAGATGGAATGGAAAAAGAAAAGAGCAAGCTAGTGTTCGAGGCCTTTTTTGCTTTTGTTAATTGTATAATAAATACAAAGAAAACAAATACATATATTGCAAAAAGATTAGAGAAGCAAGTGTTCGTTTCTGTTTTGTTTCTCAGGCGGCTCATTCAGGCATTTCTTGTGGCAAGTGTGTAAGGAGCTGCAGAGTTCGGCGCTCTCTCTTCTCCTCCCGTGTCCCAGCGCTGCCGCAAATCGCAATAAGGTGCACCTGCATGTTTGATCTGCTGGA